>NC_041225.1:127111-135865 GCF_002837175.3 Physeter macrocephalus | reverse complement strand
CCCCAGACTCTACAGCCCCATACACATGCAAAATAGCTTGTGGGGATGTGTTAACATACACTTGGTTGAGGCAGGAAGGCTGTAGAATACATCGTTTTTACACCTCAACATTTTAAGTGTTTTAGGAAAGTAACCCTAGTTTGAGTACAAGTTCCATCGATTTATCAAATGCATTTCAGGTATACCTAGGTATGTACAGTAAAATGGTAAGGCTATATTACTGGGAGACTATTTACATGAGCAAGTGAAAAGAAATCAGTGAAAGAATATATTATAACCAAGAGTCAGATATAATAAGTCAATCAAATAGAATGTAGATCCCAGAAACATATCCACACTATAAGGGCAATTGATTTTTCAACAGAGCTACAAAGCCAATTTTGAGGAGAAAGGATAGTCTTCTTGAGAAATGGTGCTGGAAGCATGTAGTACATGGATATTGTGCCTAGATAGTCATATGCAAAAGTATGAACTTTGATCCCTACTTCACACCATATAAACAATTAACTAAATGTAGATCAAAACATAAATCTCTAAAACTTGGACAAAATCTTTTTGACTTTGGGTTAAGCAAAGGTTTCCTAGAGATGACACCAAAAACACGATCCATAAAAGAAAAAAGTGATAAATTGGGTTTCATCTTTGGAAGTCATAATTAATAAAAGAAAGTCACAGGTTGGAAGAAAATATTTACAAATTATATACCTGAAAAGACTTGTGTCTCTAACACGTATAGAACTCTCAAAACTCAGGAATTAGAAAAATTTTTTAAATTAACAATATGAATAACAATATTTAAAAAGAGATCCTTCCAAGGAGGTGTACGGATGCAAATAAGCACATGAAGTTTCTCACTGTAATCAATTAATAGCTAAATGAAAATGAAAGCCCCAGGAGATACCACTACACACCTGCTGAATGGCTCAAATTAGAAAAGTCCAACCACACCAAGTATTGGTGAGGCAGTGTAAGAACTGGAAGTCTTTTACACTGCTAGTGGGAAGGAAAATGGTACAGTCACTTCAGTTAACAGTTTGCTGTTTCTTTATAAGTTGAACATACACCTACCATATGATCCAGCCTTTCTGCTCCTAGATACTTATGCAAGAAAAATGAAAGCATATGTTCATATCATAGCATCTTCATTTTTAATAGACAGAATTGTAACAACCTCGAGCACCCATCAACAGGCAAATGAATGAACATACTGTGGTATACTCATACAGTGAAACATTACTCAGCAAAACAAAGTCATAAACTATTGATACCCACAAAAATATGAATTACTCTCAAAATAATTACATTGAGTGAAAGGAGCCAGATAAAAGAGTCCTCACTGTGTGAATCCCTTTATATAAATTTCTAGAAAAATGCAAACACATCTCTAACGATAGAAAGCATATCAGTGGTCACTTGGGGATGTGGAGGTGTGGAATGTGAGGGAAAAAAAGGAGCTTTACGAATGAGGCATAAAAACACTTGCAAGTGATGGATATGTTCCTTTTCTTGATTGTGTTGGCAGTTCCATGGGTATATGTATATTTCAGAACTTAAATTTTGTTATTTAAGTATGTGCGGTGTACTGTGTGTCTGTTATATTTAACAGAGCCATTTAAAAAAGGCTAAGAACAGACGTTTGTCTCAATAAATAAATGTAGCAAAGAACTGAACAGTCAAGTACAGTATGATCTCTGTCAGTTGAATTTTCCTATAGTTTATTTCCCTCAAAAAATATATCCCAGTTCTTAAAGGAGATGGGACTCTTAATAAAAGGTAAAGAAAAAACCCGGCAAAGCCATCAGCAGGGTGAGCTCCAGCTACATTTCAATTGTGAGACACTAGGTGCACGGTGCAGACATGCTAGGAAGTTTATACTTCCTGCCCAATATTTTATAGAGGATATGAAACACCCCCGTTAAATGCCGCCAAGTGATGGACAGAGTGGAGTTTGGAGGATGATGGCTGTGATCTTTAATATGGTTGTGCCTTTGTAAAGAGTCTCACTCAGAATATCCAGGGTAATTTTGGAGTCAACTTTTTTTTTGTTTTTTGGATGATATATATGTCTAACTCACCTCAAGAATATATCCACGTAGACTTGAAGTTGGGGACCAGCTGGTGTACATTTGTGTGGTTATCTCCTGTCCTAACCTTTTGTTCCTTGATTGTAGGTAAGCTTCATCTTGCCTCAGAGCCTTTGTATTTGCTGTTCCCATGTTTTAGAAATATTATTCCCGGAAAATATTTCCATAAATAATTCCTTTCTATTCTTTGGCACTCATCTCTTAAAGATATTTTTCCTTGATTGTCTAACTCAGTCCCAATTTATCTGATTACCTTACTTCTTTCATAGAATAATAATCAAAACAAAACAAATCTTTGGTGTCTCTTTGTATTTAGATGAACTTCTTCCCGAAGAGCTCAAGCCCCACAGTGACAGAGGTTGTTACCTTTCTTATCCCATGTTCTGTGTCTTAGAACTGTTTCTGGCATGTAGTAATCACTTGAGGTCTGTTGACTGTGTAAAGAATATGTGAGTAGATGAACAGATTTGGAGTTATTTGAAGTCACTCTTAATGATGGCTGGTGTTGGTGTTTAAATTAAAACTGTAGGTTTTAGAGTTGGAAGTGATCTTGCTGAGTCTCACAGCTACGGCAAAACTCTCCCTACTGTAGCATCCCTGACAGATGATCAAGTCTGAGCTTGAATAACTGTATATGGAAGACCATAACCAGGGCAACCTCCTAGCTTTCTTCAAGCAGATTACAACCTTCCATGGGAGTTTGCTCCCTACTATTCAGCTGTAATTAGGAGAAAACGGTTTGATTTACCCAGAATCATCTTCTCTCAGTCTCCTTGTTCTAGTTCCTAGAGAATAGACAGGACAGAGTTTCCTCTAAATTACATCCTTTGGGCTTGCATTCCTGCTTGTAACAAAATAAGCACCATGCTATGGCAAAATTCCCCTTGATTGTCTGCCACTTGTCGCTACATTCCTTGTTAGTGTTTACAAATAATTTGTCGTAATATTACACATTATAACTGATGCAGTACAGAAACAAAAGAGATCTCGGGGTTATGTCAGAAGCAATCAGACAGATATTTTAACTTACCCTTTTAATGTATTTAATGCTGACACTGTGAGGAATTGAGCAGTATAGTCACCGCGTTATTGCCATTGCTGAAAACATGTATTTATGGTGAAATTTATGGTCACTTTGAAAGCATTAGCTGATGGGCTACATTCCTTGTTAGTGTTTAGAAATAATTTGTCTTAATGTTCTACATTATAATTGATGGAGTACAGAAATAAAAGAGATCTCGGGGTTACGTCAGAAGCAATCAGACAGATATTTTAACTTACCCTTTTAATGTATTTAATGCTGACACTGTGAGGAATTGAGCAGTATAGTCACCGCGTTATTGCCATTGCTGAAAACATGTATTTATGGTGAAGTTTATGGTAACTTTGAAAGCATTAGCTGATGGGGGAATTATCAGCTACATCTTAGAGCTCTGAGAATTTCTCAAACTGTGATACAAACACCTCTGCCTTTTCTTGTATTTCTGTTATGTTCAACTACTTCACAAAATGCATTCTTCATATTCCTGAAATAATGATGGCCTTAGTTGCGATTCTTTTGGTTCTTAAGGGACAAATATGTGTGCATAATAGTGTCAAGTTACACAGACTCTGGATGTTTGGCTCCAGACTGAAAGCCCCATGGAGTCATTTTTTCACATCTGTTCACCAATGTGTATGAATAGGAGAAAACCAAAGTTCTGGTTTGTTCGATCAAGGGGACCCACACTCCTTTTACTTTTGCTGTGACAAACAAGTAAAGAGGTGTAAAATATCTGAAAAGAGCCTCTTAGGGTTTGGTAGAATGCTTAAGTGGGATGTAGAGAATATACAACAAAAAGAATAGCAAGTGAGTACTGCTGGCAAGCATTTTCAAGGACAGCTAATGCAATAATAATAGTAGTAACAACAATAGTAAGATTGATTTTAAAAGACTAAGAGTGGCATAGATTCCTAACCACTCTACATGTATTAACTCTACACCACAACTCTGTAAAATGGGTGAGGTTATTAAGCCCTTGTTTTTCAAAGAGGGAGTGAAATACGAACAACTACCACTCCTGAATTCCCACCACTAATAAGTGGTGGAGCTGGGGAAAAAAGATCCAGGCAAATTAATTTCAGAGTTAGTGCTCTTAACCAGTAGGTTATGTCCCCCAGGTAATATTTGCACATTTTGAAATCACTTTACAAATACTATTTTTACCCCTAAAGTACACAGGAATACCCAGGGAAATTGGCATTATAATTAATTTTATTTCTTTGCCAATAATCTGTTAACTTTTGGCAGTTCAGTATCCTTCCCCAACTTCTTAAAAATTCAGCCGACAACACCAAAAAACAAGGGCTAGTGAAAATAAATGTCTTGTAAATCCAGTTCAAGAGAGCACCTAAAAACTAAGGCCCCCTGGATGTAAAAGAGAAAGCAAAAGAAAAGAAGAGACAAGAAGACCAAACCCTATGATTAAGCTCCACGTTGTTAGGTAAAGGGGCATTTAATTAATGCTTCTTTAATACCTTGTGCACAGAGGCATGGCTCTACAGAAGCCAAGGAGTCTCCCTTTCATCACTGATTCATGGTATGCTTCTGGCAGGGTCACTTCCTTCTTTGAGCCTCAAAGCTTTTCATCAATACAGTGAGGGAAATGGAACAAGGTTAGCTCTCACAAGCCAGCTCTCATGTTCTCTCATGTTATCTGTGAGTCTAGGTAAGTGCCAAATGTCTTTAACATGACAGATTATATTACCCATATATATTAACAATATATATATTAACTATTTCTCTTCTCCTGATTTTCTACGTAATTTCTAATACATAGTAGAATAGGAGAAAAGAAAAAATACCACACTGAAAAGTAACTGATACACTAACTTTTCATTCTCATTTCACTGCCAATTCAGCCAAAAGGCTTCTGTAGAATTCTGATGCAGACCATGAAAACACACTGTAAGTGTTCCAAAGTCTTTTCCATATTTGGTAACCCTGTGATTTCCATTGGCAGAACTATCTTGGAATGTCATCTGAAAATCTACCAAAAAGAAATTAAGTTATAGGAATTTATATCAATGGTACTGGAGAAAAAAAATCCTTGAATTTATCTTACTGTGTGAACCTTCATCCATGTACAAAATAAATGAGAAAGGTTGAACTTTAAAGGCAACATATTCCCATGAAAGGAAGGGAGAACACAACACCAATATATACAGTGCTAAGATTATGTACGTACATATATATCCAAGTGGTCTTGAAATATATTCCCAGATACTAATTGGATTAATGTTTGGGGCAATAAAGCAGTTTTTCTCATAGAGAACATTATTCTTTAAGGCACATACAGACACACATATCTGCCCTGCTGGCCTCTCACAGTTTCAGTTGATTCCAGTCATGTCCCCAGTTCATTTCCCCATATATTTATTCTCGGATTAGTGATTTTTGAACAGGTGTTCATCTCTTTAGAAATACCTGTGCCATGACCACAGAGTAGTACTCAGATTTCTTTTTGGCATTTGGTGGCATATGATGGGGAAAGTGATGAGTTGTATGACAGGAGAGGTACAAGGTGAACCTTAGAGTAAGTAAGACTTTATGCATAGTTCTTAATCCCAAAAGGAAAAGAGAAGGATAGCAGAGAAAGTCATTGGAATAAAGGCCCTCTCAGATGAATCAGCATTAGGATAATTCATTGGTTACTGACTGTCCAGTCGGTTTAGGTTATAAAGGATTCCTGAGTGACTGCATCACTTTACGAAAGGATCTACCCGACTATAGCTTTCTTTTGCTGGAATTAGTTTAGATGGCAATAATATGCAGAGAGAATGGCAATTCTGAATTCCTGTCTTCCCCAAATTGAAGACACTCGTTAAGGTACAAGTTTCCCCAAGACTGCAAATGATTTATCCATACTATACTAACTGAGACTGTGTCTTACCATTCTTGTTTGTTAAAGGAGATAACAAGGCTAACTTTGAGTAGAGTAATAGCAGGACACTTAGAAAATAGTTTCAGGTTAAGTTTTGTAAACAAAGTTCAGTGTTTACCCACAAAAAGCAAATCAGCTCACTTAGTATTGCAAGAAATGCCTTGAAACATTTTCGAGGAACCCAGCAGGAACCACTCACACCAAAGGGTCAACATCACAAAGGGGATGAGGAACCCAGTAGGAACCACTTCAGAGCAAAGGGCCCACGTCAAAAAGGGGATGAGAAACCCAGCAGAAACCACCTAACACTAAAGGGCCCACATCACAAGGTAAGAGGAACCAAGCAGGAAACACTTCGCATTGCAAACGGCCACACTGGAGAAGTGTATGGTGTTCCCCAAAACACCTAAAAAACACAGCTATAGAGCATAGGGCACTTCCACTCAAGGGTGTATATCTTGGGAAAACCAAAAATCGACAGGACACAGGCACCGCAAAGTCGAGGGCTGCTCTGTTTACAAGAACCTCAACTCGGGTACACCTTAAATATCCCACGAAAGAGAAAAATGGATAAACAAGTTGCGGTAATATGTACAATGGAATATCACTCAGCCATGAAATCAATGTCATAAGGCTAGTAGCAGCATAATGAGTGATTTAGGTATGATAATTCTAAGAGAAATAAGTCACAGAGATAAGTGATATCATAAGATATCACTTATAGAGGGAATGTAAAAATCGCTACACAGGAACTGAATTACAAAACAGAACAGAGTCACTCATTTAGAAAACACGCTTATGGCTGCTTCAGGGGAAGGGTGAGGTGGGGTGATGCATAAAACAAGAGTATGAAATTAGCACGGATACCATTCCATAAACCAAACATGTAATAGACAAGACCTACTCATTGCTCACTGAACTGGACTCAACACACCCTATTCACCTGAGAAGAATATATCTGTGTAGTAAGAATCTTAAAAATATTTATTGATATCTCTCTGTAAGTGAATCAAGTGGGTGTAAAGGGGCATAAACACAGCATTGAAAATCAGCTACACCCCATTATAACTATAAATTACAAAAAACAAAACCAGATAGTGCAAGAGAGAGAATTCTTACAAAATTCGTTCAGGGCGTGTGATGCTACCTGGATTGACGATATCTAGACCCACAGCTGGAAGAGACATAAGGTTCGACATTCTTGGGGCCGAGAGGATTGGTGACCATGGTGAGGAAATGCAGACCCTTTAAGTAATACTGTGGGCTACCCATTCCAAATCTCCGGGTCCAAGGGAATCTTCCTACAGCTAAAACATGCATGGGAAACCCAGAGGATGGTACACCGTGTGATCAGGAAATGTCTCTAAAACGCACCTCCTTTTTTCATCCCCTGGTGCTCGGGTTCGCCATTCTCGCCACTTTACTAACAATGTCCCCACTTGGAGAATCAGCACCTTTAAACTCCGGTTTCGTACAGTTTGCAATTTGTCCAGAGGATGAACGGGAAAAGGGGGAACCAATGAGAGACCAGCTCTAGGTGTTTGGACAGGCACATGTCACTCTAATTTCCAATCAGGAAGAATTAACCAAAGGCTCAGTCTGCCCCCTCCCGGAACTAGAATAGCGCCTGAAGCAATCCTGCGGTTTTGCGGCCAGCTCCCAAAAAGGCGAGTTGAAAAATGGAGCTCAGGGGCACTGCAATTCACAAACCTGCAGGGTTATAAATGATAACTATCGTCCAAAAATATACTGAGGTAAGGCAATGAAGAGAATTTGAAAGCAAGGCAGAATTGCAGGGCGTTTTTTCCTGAATATATTCAGGAAAAAACGCACACGCCCTTTTTGACCAACCAAACAAGCGGGTAATGCAAATAAGCACTACAAAGAGTTCTCACTTCGCATTGGTCAAAAGGGCCATCGTGAAAAAGTGTAAAACCCAGAAATGCAGGACAAGCCATGGATAAAAGGGAGCCTTATTACGCTGATGGGCGGGACGTAGATTGTCAATGGCCACTCTGGAGAAGTGTATGGTGTTTCCTAAAACATCTGAAAAACACAGCTACAGAGCATAGGGCACTTCCACTCATGGGCGTATATCTTGGGAAAACCAAAAATCGAGAGGACACAGGCACCCCAAAGTAGAGGGCTGCTCTGTTTACAAGAACCTCAACTCGGGTACACTTTAAATATCCCATGAAAGAGAAAAATGGATAAACGAGTTGTGGTACATATGTACAATGGAATATCACTCAGCATGAAATCAATGTCATAAGGTTACTAGCAGCATAATGAGTGATTTAGGTACGATGATTCTAAGAGAAATAAGTCACACAGATAAAGAAACGTATCATAAGATATCACTTATAGAGGGAATGTAAAAATCACTACACATGAACTGTATTGCAAAACAGAACAGAGTAACACATGTGGAAAACACACTTATGGCTGCTTAAGGGGAAAGGTGAGGTGGGGTGATGCATAAAACAAGAGTTTGAAATTAGCACCGATACCGTTCCATAAACCATATATGTAATAGACAAGACCTATCATTGCTCAGTGAACTGGACTCAACACACCCTATTCACGGCAGAAGAATATATCTGCGTAGTAAGAATCTTAAAAAGTATTTATTGATATCTCTCTGTAAGTGAATCGAGTGGGTGTAAAGGGGCATAAACACAGCGTTGAAAAATAGCTAAACCCCATTATAAATATAAATTACAAAAAAAAAGATAGTGAAAGAGAGA
>NC_041225.1:115581-126991 GCF_002837175.3 Physeter macrocephalus | reverse complement strand
GAATATTCCTACAGCTAAAGCATGCACGGGAAACCCAGAGGATGGTACACTGTGTGATCGGGAAAGGTTTCTAAAACGCATCTCATTTTTCATCACCTGGTGCTCGGGTTCGACATTCCACCCGCTTTACTAATAATCTTCCCACTTGGAGAACCAGCACTTTTAAACTCCTGTTTTGTACAGTTTGCAATTTGTCCAGAGGATGAACGGGAAAAGGGGGAACCAATGAGAGACCAGCTCTAGGTGTTTGGACAGGCACATGTCACTCTAATTTCCAATCAGGAAGAAGAATTAACAAAAGGCTCAGCCTGCCCTCTGGAACAAGAATAGGGCCTGAAGCAATCCTGTGGTTTTGCAGCCAGCTCCAAAAAAGGCGAATTGAAAAATGGAGCTCAGGGGCACTGCAATTCACAAAAACCTGCAGGGTTATAAATGATAACTATTGTCCAAAAATATACTGAGGTAAGGCAATGAAGAGAATTTGAAAGCAAGGCAGAATTGCAAGAAACAGTTTTCAAGAGGTAGATTGGAGTCGCTTAAAGCACCTGAAAAGCGGCAGAACTTCGACAATGATGCAGTTGGCCAAAAAGGGCGTATGCGTTTTTTCCTGAATATATTCAGGAAAAAACGCACACGCCCTTTTTGACCAACCAAACAAGCGGGCAATGCACATCAGCACTACAGAGAAGTCTCACTTCGCACCGGTCAAAAGGGCCATCCTGAAAAAGTGTAAAACCCAGAAATGCAGGACAAGCCATGGAGAAAAGGGAGCCTTGTTATGCTGGTGGAAGGGATGTAAGTTGCAAAGCGCCACTCGGGAAAAGTGTATGGTGTTTCCTAAAACATCTAAAAAACAGAGCTACAGAGCATACGGCACTTCCACTCATGGGCGTGTATCTTGGCCCCGGCCCTGCGGCGGAGTCTGGGTCAGGGCCAGCCAACCCCGGAGCGTCTGGTGTGCCGCTACCTTCCAGGGCCGCCTTCTGGCCGCCTGGCCCCGGCCAGGCCGGCGGGGAGCGCCCCCACCGGCGCGAGCTGTGGTGGGAGAGGCCTGAGGAGGCGGGGCCTGCAAGGGTGCCCGGCGGGGGCAGAGGCGTCCTCCGCCGCAGGCGACTGAAGGAGAAGGCGGGGCTGGAGGCAAAAAGCGTACAGCACCCGGTATTCCCAGGTGGTCTCCCATCTAAGTACCAACCAGGCCCGACCCTGCTGAGCTTCCGAGGTCAGACGAGATCGGGCGCGTTCAGGGTTGTATGGCCGTAGACAGGGGTCGGGCCTGCGGGCTGCCTCTTGAGGCCCAGCTTCGCTGGCGCTTGCGCCTTACCGCCAGCCCCGCGGCCAGCCCGCCCTGGCAGGGCCCCGCCGCCCGCCCAGGCAGGGGAACGGAGGCCTCGAGTACCGCGGGGTGGCGGAGGGCTTGGCGACCACCCAGCCCAGGGCGGGCGGGACCCAGCAAACCCTTCGGGGCTTGGCACCCTGCTCCAGATCCCGCACGTCTCTCACAGGGACTTGGCCCCGGAACACGTCCGGGGACGTGACAGGAATCATCTTAGCCAACTCAACCCCAGACATCGTCCTCCAGGATACATACTATGTAGTAGCACACTTCCATGACCTAATGTCCATGGGAGCAGTCTTCACTATTAGAGGAGGCTGCTACACTGATTCCCACTATTCTCAGGTTATACAGTTAACTCAGCATGAGCAAAAATTCACTTCGCAAGTATATTTGTAGTAGTAAATATGACTTCCTGCAGTACTTTCTTGGCCTCTCAGGGATGTCACTACGTTAGTCTGTGTACCCTGAGGCACACACAACATGAAATATTTTGTCTTCAGGCTCATTCATCTCAGTAGCAGCAGTAATGCTAATACTCTTCATACTTTGAAAAGCATTTGCATCTAAACAAGAAGGCTTAGCAGTGGAAACTCCTACTCCTAACCTAGAATGGTTACACAAAAGCCCTCCACCATATCCTATGTTTCAAGATCCTACCTATGTAAATGTAAAATAAGGGAGGACTCAAGTCCTTTTCAGCCAGTTTCAAGCCAACACCATAACAATTATGTCTTTCTCAATAAATGAGATGATTATGAAGATTTAAATGTTGAGTCCTCTGTAATCCCCACATCAGAGCTAAAACCAAGAGAATAAGGACTGATAGAAGTCAACAACCGCGTAGTTAGAGATAGTCATTGAATATTAGTTTCATCTGAAATTGTTGTACACTCCTGAGCTGTTCCTTCTCAGGCCTAAAAAGAGCTGCTATCCCAGGACGCCTAAATTAAAGAATCCTAATACCAACAGGACCAGGCCTATGTTGTAGACAAGAGAGACCGTTTTTCTGAGTTCAAGACTGGACAGAGTGATATGGCTGAGACATGAGGTGAATCTGGAGCCCATGGGGATGCACTCTCCAAGCTCCAGGATAGGAATGGGGCCTCTAGGGTGCCAGGCCACCCACCACGCCCTCCCAAGCAGGATCTTGGCAACATTCCCTGTCAGTGATGAGGCAGCCCTAGCACTTGTCACGCCCCGATGTTGCGTCCTATGTGGGCCCCATGCTCTTGGGACCACACCCCACACTCTGCAGGTCCATGCTACAGGGTCCTTTGTGCCTCAGGAGTAGAGACCACACAGCAAGCAGTTCCCGCCCCAACCAGCAGGAGGAGGGGAGGAGAGCAAGGGCACCAGGGGAATCTCACTCAGACAACAACACCCCAGGGGTGCCAGTGGGGACAGTGATGATGCAGATGAGGCACAGACCAAGAGATAGGACCAGAGGACCCAAAAGGCAGCTGGTCAGGTCCTGGCTCATCTGCACCCCGGACACCTTTGTCCCTCATACACCCCTTTCCTCATATACCCTCTCCTTACATGCAGATTCTTCAGATGCAAACAGGCAGAGCTTCAGACTGAAAGTCAGCTTTTCCAAAATGACCCGTCAGCAAACACTGCAGGATTCCACTCCAGTGGGTGCCCTGGAGTCGACAACTCCAGGGACTGAAGTGGATATCGGTGCCAGGGCAGTGAGAGGGAATGGGGAAGGAGACTTTCATGGTTGTGGAATTTTGGTTTTGCAAGATGAAAAGTTCTAGGGATGGTGGTGATGGCTCCACGAGCAAGTGAATAGATCTGATGCCTCAGAAACGTGCACTTAAAATGGTGATGATGGTAAATGGTACGTGACGTGTGTTTTATTTCACTTAAAATAAATTCTTAAAATAATGTCTTGTTAATTGAGATTATTTCCCCCTTTGTGTATTCTAGTTTCTCCCTCAGAAACCTAAGATGCCATACTGCAGACTGCCCACAGTGGGTACGATTTTGGCAGTAGCAAAGGTCAACTTGAAACATTTTGCATCTAAAGTGTCTTTGGATACCTTTGGATAGAAAGTACAGTCTGAGCACTGTCCAGACACTTAGATACCTAAAGGGCATCTAAGATAGCAAACCAAAGTCCTGATAGTCCCTCAAAAGCTGCTCCTCCCATCAGCCCCCTTCTTCTAAGTGATACCACCCAGTTGCACACATAATCAACGACTTGTCTCCTTGTTACTATTTCCTTCGTACCTCACATCTAATCTATCTACAAGTCTTGTTAGCTACACTCTCAAAACACAACCTGAATTCAACCGCTTTTCACTTGCTCCAAACTTCCAACCTAAGCTAAGCCATAAACATCTTTTATTTGGTCCACTGTGATAGTCTCCTAACTGGTCTACCTGTTGCTCTTCTTTATCCCCCCAAGTCCATTCTCTATACCAGGTCACCTTATTCACATACTATTTGCATCATGCCTTTTTCCAGTTCAAAATCAACTACTCACTTAGAATAATCCACATCTTGACTCTGGCCTTCAAGACTTTACAAGATCAGACCCTTGGCTAGCACCTTGACCTCATGTCATACCACACTCTTCTTCACTCAGTACTCTAGCCATGTTGGCCTCCTTGCTTTTCCTTAAATACTCCACCCACCTACATGCCTGCATACTCATTGCCTCTTTGTCCTCGAATGTGCTTACCCCAGATCTTCCATGGCTTGCTCCTCTCTCCATTCAAATGCCACTACTCCAGTGAAGCTGTCCCCATGTCCATAGTCCCAGGGTGACCTCACCTCCCCAGACCCTGCACCTGGGGTCACACGTCCCCTTGGTCAGGACATGATGGCTCTGCTGGTGGCTCCCCTAATGTGGAAACAAGCTGGATTCCTGGGACCTCCTGGGATGGGAAAAAATGTCAGGTGGGTCTCCTCTCCCCACACTTGTCCCAGAGAAGTCCTCCTCTTTTCCCTTTGGTTCTGTGTAATTTTAACTGTTTTTAAAGCTTTCATGCTAGTGTTGAACACAAGACCTTGGTGCTGGCAGGCTCACTCCTTTCTCGTCTCACTTACATGTTGAGAAAACTCACAGAACAGCAGGGCTGAAAGCCGAGGGGCAGCTCTGGACGCTACTGAGTAAGGAGAGTAGACTGGAAGGAGAGCTCAGCAGCAGTCTCAGCTGTTAACCATCGGCCTTTTGCCCACTCTGCGGTGCCCTGCAATCAATTCACCAGCTAAACCTGCCTCCCTACGCACCATGCACGTGCTGGTGAATTGGAATTATTGCCAGGTAGCCCTCCTGAGGATTCTCCACGAGCCCTAGGGAAGGTGAGCCTTGCAGGGATTAAGACTAAGGCCCCGACCATAGCACTGACCCTTGGGAGGACCAGGTCACCACACTCAGAAGAGAGGCTTTTACGTAGACAAGCCCACCTCAGATCCAGACCCCGGACATCTAAGCACTGACCTTCAGATGCAGGCACGGAGCTTCCCGGTACTGAGGCCAGGCCGGGTCTCTAGCCAGGTCCCCATAGTCCTAGCACAGACATGGTCAGGTCAAAATCTTCTTATCATAGACAACACATGGTCAGCTCTAAACATAATCAGTAGACAGGACATGCAGAGGTCTAAATCTACCGCGTAGACAGAACTTGATCATGTTTACACTAGCTTAGGGCTCATCTCATAGGAGGTACAGATCACACTCACGGGTCTCTCATCTTTGGACACCCACATCAGGAAACTGAACAAAATCTTTGTCATTAAACATTTCAACAGGCAAAACAGAAATGTTACCAATTTCTCTGGCCACCTGATGGTCAGGATCCACGGGTGAGCCACGAACTCCTTCTTATAGTGCGGCCCAGTCTGCTGCAAGGACAGTCAAGAAGTGACCTGATTCCAGCCTCCCAGGCTTCCAGAAGGAGGCGGCCACACTGGAAGCCCAGGCAGGACAGTCCTGCATGTTCCGGGCCGGGAGATCCAGCCTGTCCATTCAGCTGGCCAATTCCGGGCGGGGCGCTCAGGGCCGCTGAGAGCCCTGCACTCAGGTCCTGCTTCCCTGCAGCGTGTGCGTCTGTGTGTGTGTGTGTGTAGAGGGGGCGGTGGCTGACGGCTCCCATGGCTCCCGGTCAGATGACCTCATGCCCTGGGGCTGACAGCCAGCAGGGACACCGAGCTGTCTTCGAGGGGAGGCATGGGGAGAGGTGGGGACACAAAAGTCGTTGGAGAGGAGAACCCACCGTGGAACTCCTTGCACACTGGCTCGCCCCACCCGGGGACCCGCCTGCCCATCGTGGGCCGCAGGTCACCCCCCAGCCCCCCACCCCCGAGGGCAGGGCGCCTGCTCTTCCAACAGCACAGGGTCTCACATGAAGGAGACCCAGTGGGGACTGTCACTGTCGCTGCCCCACTCCTGATACTGTGTTTGGGGAGAATGAACCCCCTTGACTGATTGATGGGACCCTGTGAGGAAAGCGGTGGCGGCCCCATCCAAGTTGGGGCCTGGCTGAGAGATGGGAACACAAGAACCAACTGCAGGACCTGGAGGCCAGGCTAACTGGAGGGGCACCCCAGGCCCTGGCCGGGCTCTCCAACTATGACATTGTAGCTTTAGGGTACCCAGGGCAGGTGAGTGAATGTAATGGGAGTCTAAACTGGACACTGAATGGGGCTTAAAGAAGGTGTGAAGGATGTTACTGAGAAAGTGACAGTCATTGGAAGACAGTCTCTGTGTCAGGCTATCCTGCTCCATCCATTTAAATCCCTGAGATCTGTGACCTTTACGAGGCTACGCAGGATTGTTAGAGCAGGTATGTGCGGACATATCAGGGGCACAATTCAGTCTGCAACCAACTTGCAAGTGGTTCCAGCAAACACACAGGTGTGCACCCAGGCAAGCACAGCACACACACAAACATATGCACGTGCACAGCACAAATATATTCACACACTAGCATATGAACACACATGCACGCATATGCCCATGCACACACTAATGTGTGCAAGTGCACATACCTATGCACATGCACAGCATATGTATGCAAACAGGCACATGCACACGCATAGCACTCACACAGGGAATAAAGTGAATCCGTAAAGCATTAATTCCTGAACACATGTGAAGCTGACGTGTATTTTTGCCTTTTCTTAGCTTTGATGTTTTTCACAATAAAATGTTTAAGAAAAAAGTTAATGGCAAATGACTTTTTTTTTTTATGCGGTACGCAGGCCTCTCACTGCCGTGCCCTCTCCCGTTGTGGAGCACAGGCTCCGGACGCGCAGGCTCAGCGGCCATGTCTCACGGGTCCAGCCGCTCCATGGCATGTGGGATCTTCCCAGACCAGGGAACGAACCCGTGTCCTCTGCATCGGCAGGCGGACTCCCAACCACTGTGCCACCAGGGATGCCCACAAATGACTTTTGATTCATAGGACTTTCTGACGTTATTCCACAAATATTATGACAGGAGAAATGAATGTAGATATTACATGTGTCCACTAATGGATGAATGGAGAAGAAAAACATGGTCCATCAATACAAGGGAAAGTTATTCAGCCTAAAAAGAAAGGCAATTCTGACACAGGCTGCAGCAGGGATGAACCTTGCGAGCATTATGCTCAGTGATGTAAGATAGACACACACAAAAAGAAACAGTGCTTGATCCACTCATACAAGGCCCCTAGAGCAGTCGGAAACATAGAGCCAGAAAGTAGAATGTTGAGTTCTAGGGGCTGAGGGAGGGACGATGGGGAGTGAGTGTTTAATGGGGACTGTTTCAATTTTGCAAGATGAAAAAGTTCTGGAGGACGATGGCAGTCAGGTTTGCACAACAGTGCGAATTACTTCTTGACCCTGAAATGTGCACTTAAAAATAGTTAAGATAGTAAAGTTTATGTTATGTGTATTGGACCACAATTTTTAAAACTTTTTTAAAAACAACAGGAAATAGTCCATGAATAGCACAAGATGCACAACTTCACTAACACCTGAGGCATTAAAACCATAAGAAAAATACTGTGCATACACCTACCAGAATGGCAGACATGAAAGACATAGTATCATATATCAGCAAGATGTGGAGCAATGGAAAGCCTGGTATGCAGCGGGGGAACGCAACCACTTCTGAGACCATCGGGCCTCAGATAGCGAAGTCCGTGCACACAGACCCGCAGTGCTCCTCCCGCTGAACACAAACCCACCAGCCCCGCACCAAGACACACGGACATGGACTCCGCAGCCACAGGAGCCAAACCTGAAAGAACTTGAAGGCCACCACAAGCGGATGCAGAAAAGAACCATGCACGCTCCTATGAAGGAATATTCCACAGCAATGGAGTACGTTTTGTTTAAAGGTAGTAAAACTATAAAAATTATTTTTGAAAAAAACTATATTCACAAGATGAAAGAATCTATAGTTCTGGCACCTAGGGATTGTCGAATGCTCCTAAAAATGGATTGTTGTGGAAATGTTTATTATAAGGAAATTGACATATTCTCTAGGAAGGACGGCATGAATGGGCCTGCTACATTTTCTACATTGAAGACATATACAGGTTTTGATTCTACTTCTGTTAAATCAAGTGGGGCTTCATTGGATTTCTGCTACTGCGGAAATAATCAAATTCTGGGTAAGGGTCAGGAGAAAATTAGTCATAGGTGTTCTTGTGTAATAATTACTGTTGAAAGTGTAAATGATCCATTTATCAGTAAGACTGAGAATAGAATAACTGTTACATTGCTTTGTATGAGATTGTCTGTGCTACTGTCCCTAGAGCTCCAGTGAGTGAGTATTTTGAATGTGAAGCTCATCCAGATCTGAGGATGGAATAAATGGCTAGGTGTGATATGGCTAATGCAAATAATATGCCTACATTTATATTAATAGTGGATAAGATATGGGAAGAGGAATTCATGTTGTGAGAGCCAGGGTTAAGGGGTAATTTGTGAAAGAATGTTGATTATAAACATATTCTTAGGAAGAGGACTTGAACCAGTGCAGATAAAGGTTTCCGTTTTACATAATTACCGGGCTCTGCCACCATAACAAATCCTGTTCTACAGGAGGGAATGCATAAATTAATTGAATGTAGATTATATCATCATTTAGTTTGAAGACATTTTGTAAAGTAAGCCGTATTGCTCTTGTCCTTTCATACTGGAAGAAATCTGCAATAGACAGAAACCAACCAGGATGACTCCAGTCTGAACTCAGATCACGTGAGACTTTACTCGTTGAACAAACAAACAATTAATAGCAGTTATACCATTGAAATGTCATGATCCAGCATCAAGGTCATAAACCGTATTGCCGATATGAACTCCAGAATACAATTCCACTGTTATCCCTAGTACAACTTTTTCCGTTGATTACTGTTTTAGAAGAACAGGTGATAAAGCATTTTGACTAGTTGGTCTAAATTTTAATCACTCAGAGGTGGTTTTATTCTCCAAAAAATAAATGGCGCACGGGCTCAAGGCACACTGGCTTCAGTAGTTGTGGCACTCAGGCTAAGTAGTTGTGGCCCACTGGCTTAGTTGCTCCGTGGCACGTGGGACCTTCCCGGACCAGGGCTCGAACCCATGTCCCCTGCCTTGGCAGGCAGATTCTTAACCACTGCGTCACAAGGGAAGTCCCAGAATCGCAGTCTCACTTTTAATATACCTTAAGCCCAAAGAATCCATGGAAAATTGTTACAGAAAATAAGGCAATAAAATATTGCAAGGACTCTAACAGAAGCAATAGTACACAGTTCATATAGACACATCCCAAGCAGTTACAAAGTATATTAAAAGGGAGGCTGCAATTTAAAAAGAATAAGATAAATTATACCCACAAAATCCCAATCTGTCCTGAAACGTTGCAATCTGAAACCCTATTGTAGGAAGCAGAAGATTCCAGGAGACATTCTACAAATGAAGGACTCTAAACCCTCTGGTTGGATAAGGAATTCTGGAAGGAAGGTGTCCTCACCCAAGGAGAGCAGGTTTCCTATACTTCTCTCACATCACATGCCTGTACAATTCCCACTGATCTTGGTCCAGGCATTCTCAACTCCTCTTGAGAGAAATCGATGGCCACATCCTGGAATGTCAGCAGTCCCTGAAATTAAAAGTACACATGCCATGTGGCCACGGGAAGAGTTCATAATGTGACCCAAGAAGAAAACAGCAAGTTAAGAGAACTGGTTTTGATTTAGAAGAGTGTCTTCAATTATTCACTGACATATATATATATGCAAGAACGGAGTATGGCATGTGATCCACAAAACCAGTATAGAGACTATACTTATCTGGAAAAGAAATGATAAAATGATGGTTTCAGAACAGGCGTATGCACTTTGGAGTGTTTTATTTATATCAAACTGGATAAAAATGTGTGTATTTCTCAGACAGAGAAGACATGTCGAGGTAGAAATGTACCTTTCAACTATTCATGGGTATACAAGTACACTGGAGAGATTGTAAAAGTGCAGATTGTGATTCAGTAGGTCCGGTGGGCCTGAGTTTTATTTTTTTAACAAGCTCATTTTAAACTAGTGATGTCACAGTCTCTGATTCATTAACGACAATTGTGAATAGCAGAGACATAATTAGAAAGGTAAAAATTCATATTTAACTTGATCTTAAAGTGTTTTATGGATTTTACACCTTTAATAGGATACTAAGCACAGCAGCGACAATCATTTGTGAATATTTACTATAGACTGTGTATCTTTCTAACTTTTTTGTGTAGGATTCCAGGAAAAAGGCCTGGGCTGCGGTCAGAGTGGGCGGGGCCGCCAGGCCGGACCGCCCCTCCAGGACCCCCGACGGGGCCCTGCGGTCCCGGCGGCTCCTGCTCCGGGAGCCCCCCTCCCTCCCGGAAGGCCTCGGGGCAGAGCGGTCCCACCCCCTGCGCCCAGAACGGATCCCGCGTTTCCGCAGGGCTGGAACTTCCGGCTCGGGGTCTCTTCCCTCCGCCGTCACGGAACAGCCGCGGTGCCCGAGGGGAGGGCGGCCTCAGTGAGGCTGCCGGCTCTGGAGGGGCCCGGGCGGACGAAGCCGCGATAGTTGTGGGGACGGCGGGCCGGGTAAGTGGGCGCCGACCCTCCGCCTGGTCCGGTGCCCGGGCTGCCGCGCAAGACCGGTTTCTGAGGGGCAGGGCTTCGCTGCCACCCGCCGCTGCTGTGCAGAAAGAGCGTCCCCCAGCGTCTGCTCCCGGGGAACATCGATCCCTCCTCTCGCCCCTCCCCTCGGCCTCGCTCGCGGGGCCTGGGGGGCGTGGGGAAGGGCTTGGCCTGAGCGTCCTGAGGGGAAACGGGGCAAGGGAGGCGCAGGGCCTGGCTGGGCTGCAGCGTCAGCGCCCCTCCTCCCGACTGCGGGGAAAGCGGCGGAAAACTCCTCCCGAGGCTCGCGGGCCCCTTATTCAGCGGAGCCCCTCTGCGCTCCTTCCTCCCTGAGCTAAAGTACCGGGGTGAGGGCACAGGGAGGGTGACTGGCGCAGGTAATGGGGAACATCCAAAGGTGATTGTTAACTAAGGAAAACCAGCTCTCCCAAGGTGAGGAGTGCAGCGCTTTTCTTTGTATGGGAAGATGCCAGAGTCTGGGCTCACTGAAATCCTTCCTTTCATATGCACCTCAGCTCTCTGGGGCCAGCATTCTGTTGCATATCCTGAGTTCCTTAGGGCCCTCAGGCTCACACTGGAGGAATGCAAGTGCTGATGACTGTGACATCGTTTGTTTACTGAGATGGCAAGAAATATTCCATTTCTCACAGGCTTGAGGGGCAGACAGTGAAAAAGAGTCGGAGAATCTCACTCGGCATGTACTTTGGTTTACATATAGATAATATTTATACTTAATTGTGCTAATAGAGATTCTCAAGTCCCAACAACTTGTACTCCTGTCCTCTAGGTATAAATTTCATCAATATCCTAAGATAAATGCCTATAGAATTGACTTAATCCAGTTAAATAGGATAATGATTTTTAAAGGAAACATAATAGAAATATAACAACAAAACATTTACCACTAAAGGCTGGGTCTGGAACAACCTTAAGAAATGTTCCATTGTTAAAATATTGAAAGAGTATTCAATAGAAATGTCAA
>NC_041225.1:113883-115192 GCF_002837175.3 Physeter macrocephalus | reverse complement strand
AAATGCTTCTTATGGAATCAGAGAATGTGAGGGCTGGACAATCCCAGAAAATGAGGAACACCCATCCCATTTTCCAGATGAGAAAACAGAGGCCCAGCAAGGTGAAATCCCTCACCCAAGTTGCACCCGTCTCTCCTCCCCACTACATGGTTCATGAAAGCAGGACTCTTCCTGTCTTGATCACTGCTGAACCCCAAAAAGGGCCCGGCATCTAGCAGCTGCTCCAGAAATTTCGGTTGACTGTAGGAACAGTGCTGTTTCTTTCCTTCTCACTCTTATTCAGGATTGTGCCAAGAACTCCCCAGGTTTCAATGCAATTCGATAAATGTAGATATTAATTGAGTTTTGTTGTGATGAGTACTTAGGCTTTGGAGGTAACAGACTTGGTTCAGAACTTGGTTCTGCCACTGAAGAGCTGTTTGGCTTTGGGAAAATTACTAAACCTCTCTGAACTTATTTCCTTCTTTGTAAAAGTGGGGATAAATCTATCTGAGCCAGCAGAGCACCTGCATGAGACATGTGCACTAAATATTGGTCTTTCTCACTCTCCCACACCATCTCTCTGTTCTTCCCAGAGAAGTTGTACAGAAGGATACAGTACTTTTAAAAATTAATTAATTAATTAATTTATTTATTTATTTATTTTGGTCTGCGTTGGGTCTTCGTTGCTACGTGCGGGCTTTCTCTAGTTGCGGCGAGTGGGGGCTACTCCTTGTTGTGGTGCGCGGGCTTCACATTGTGGTGGATTCTCTTGTTACGCTTGTTGTGGAGCACCGGCTCTAGGCGTGCGGGCTTCAGTAGTTTTGGCCTGCAGCCTCAGTAGTTGTGGCGTATGGGCTTAGCTGCTCCGTGGCATGTGGGATCTTCCCGAACCAGGGTTCGAACCCATGTCCCCTGCCTTGGCAGGCTGATTCTTAAGCACTGCTCCACCAGGGAAGCCCAATAGAGTACTTTTTAAAGTGGGGTTTTAATTTATTTCAGATAGTGTACTTTTTTCTTGTAGAAAAGATTATTCCACTATAGAAACATAAACATGCAAAACCACTGTAAATGCAGCATTCTATGGTTTAGATATTGTCAGTTACATTTTATAAGTAATTGGGCAAATGCCAAAGCACTAGGTACTGGGGATTAAGAAGAGTCAAATCTAGGGCTTCCCTGGTGGCGCAGTGGTTGTGCGTCTGCCTGCCGATGCAGGGGAGCCGGGTTCGCGCCCCGGTCTGGGAGAATCCCACATGCCGCGGAGCGGCTGGGCCCGTGAGCCATGGCCGCTGAGCCTGCGCGTCCGGAGCCTGTGCTCCGCAGCGGG
>NC_041225.1:108137-113505 GCF_002837175.3 Physeter macrocephalus | reverse complement strand
GAGAGGCCGCAGCAGAGGGAGGCCCGCGTACCACAAAAAAATAAATAAATAAATAAATAAATAAAAAATAAAAAAAGAAGAGTCAAATCTGGGGTGCCCGCCACCCCAATTTCAAGAACAGGGTGTGTTTTTCAAATCCATATTTCATCTGGTCTTTGTTTCTCATCCATCCTCTGTGTCTGCCTTTCTCAAGAAGGCTCAGACCCTCTGCTTTCTCACCCTCCCGGCTGGCTGTGCCCCAGCTCCTGCCCTGGAACCTCTGTATGCCTGGGTGTGCCTGCTCTCCCTGTGCATCACCAGCTTTTCCAGGGAGCTGCTGTATCGTGCCCTTCTTGCTGTCACCCCAGAGTACCTAGACGCTTCTGGTACATGAAGTACACCCTCATCGCCATGTGTGCACGCCCATCCCCTTATGTTATATCCTGCCTCTAAGCCAGGCTTGGTGGTGACTACAGTGTGCATTCAGCTATGTTAGGTGCTGGGATCAAAGTGAAGTTCCCAACTTTTGTAGTTGCAGGCTTGAGGGGCACACAGTGATTTAAAGTCGGGCCACCTTACTTAAGGGCGGGGGGCTGACTGATTTAAAGCCAAGGCAGTTGACTTAAAGCCTGCGTCCCTCAGCTGCAGGATGAGACCAACTTTGGCGGTGCACAGGTTCGTTCCGTGCCAGCCCTGCTGTTCAGGAAGAGCTTCCAGCAACGCCTTAGTGCACGGGGACTTGGTCCATTGTCTTGCCCCTGCCCTCAGAGGGGCGCCACCTGCTCTTCTGGAGGAGAATCAGGGAGGGGGAAGTGCAGAGTCCTGGCTGGAGTTGTGACACCTCTTGTCTGATGTCAGGGAAGGGGGCGGGGCCGTGTGGTGTCCTGGGGCTGGACTCACCAGGTGGGACTCAGCCTCTCAGCCTCCTAACCTCCCCCCACACACCCCACAAAAGTTTCCAATAATATGTAATTGCGCCTTAGGTTCTCGGTCTTCAAACTCATACCCAGGCTCCCAGGTCCCTTGATTCAGCCAATTCCTCTGTGTTCTTTCTTCTATTAGATACAGTACCAGAGGGAGGGGCTGGGGGATGGGACTGGAGGGACCCTGGCAGCGCTGGCCTCAGCTGACTAAAGAGATCCGGGGCCTGCGCTATCACACATGTGCGAGGACCCTTAAGGTGGAATCGAGGGGGCCAGTTAGAGGCAGTCCTTGCTGCCTCAAGTGAGTATGGATCACCGTCGGGTGGGGAGCATGCTGAGCCCTGAGAAGTACTGTTAGGAGGATGTGTTCCTCCCCCGGCTTCAAGGACGTGGGTGGGCTTCAGGGCTCCAGTTCCCCTGCAGGCTTCCAGGTCCGACTGCACCCCAGTGGCCTTGCAGACCTGGCTTCCTGTCCCAGAACTTGCCAGGCTCCAGGAAGAATCCAGACTTCAGAGATGGTGCCTGAGCGCTCCAGCTTCAGAAGTGCTGTCCCTGGGGACCCAACAGTGGAGGGTGGATGGGTGAAGGGAGTAGGGGGGTGGGGTAGGGAGGGGTGGCTGCCCTGGAAGACTTTGAGAGAGAAATATCACCCACCACACCCCCTGCCCCTTGCAACTGTCCCATTGATGCCATAGGATCTCAGGGCCTTTTAGTCAGAGATGCCTCTTCTTCTTTACTCCTGTGTTCAAAACTATGCAAAACCAATTCTTCATTCTCTTGCTGCCTTGCCAGGACTTTTAAAGCACTGTTCTTTTGAAGCACTCCTTCCCTAAACTGCAGTTTGGAGCTGTCCCAGCTATTTAAATGTGTTCTCCTTAAACTGAGACTAAATCCTACTCTTTTGGAAAAACGACCTTCACTTCAGAGGAGATCGTCTTTTCTGCCCATTCCTTCCTTCTACTGCCCTCTTAAAAACCCCTGTGTTTAAAGAGCTTGGTGATTTATTTTTTGCTTGATGTCAAAAAGAAACCTTCCCCATGCACCCCAAAAAGCTTTCCTGGAACATAGGTGTTTCAAGACCATGACAGTGTTTTGCAGTTAGTATACACTGGGTAGACTGCCTAGCAATCCCTCCGAGAGGCAGAGGGGAGCAACACCTTTACTTATTTGATTGGATGCCCTTCAAATTTAGGAAGGTCCCATTCTTATGACCCAGCAGATAAGACAGAGCTCTGGATGGCTGTGGCTGTGATTAGATAACTTCTGATGATTTTATTTCCCTTACTGAGCTGCTGCTTCTAGGTTAAATTCATTTTATTACCTGTCCATTTTTAAAGAAAGACTGACAAAGTCACTGTAATAGGTCAGGAGTTTGAGCTCAGGGTTGGTCAAAGGAACTCACAGGGAGGAAGGTGGATAAAAATAGGTGGATAAAATAGGAGGGTTGGCAAGCACAGCCAGGACACCCTTGTTCATCGTGCATACTATTAAAGGCCAGAATCTCCTCATTTATCTCTGGTGGGAAGTTCTGATGGTTTCACAGGGTCAAACTCAAATCATATTCAAACTAGAGGATTTCCCCTGAGCATAAAAGGAAGTATCCATCCCTAGCAGGAGTCGCTGCAGAGGAATAAAGACGCAGATGTAGAGAACAGACTTGAGGACACGGGAAGGGGGAAGGGTAAGCTGGGATGAAGTGAGAGAGTGGCATGGACATATATACACTAGCAAAGGTGAAATAGATAGCTAGTGGGAAGCAGCTGCATATAGCACAGGGAGATCAGCTCAGTGCTTTGTGACCACCTAGAGGGGTGGGATAAGGAGGGTGGGAGGGAGATGCTAGAGGGAGGAGCGTATATGGGGACATACGTATATGAATAGCTGATTCACTTTCTTATACAGCAGAAGCTAACACAATAGGGTAAAGCAATTATATTCCAATAAAGATGTTAACAACAACCAAAAAAACCCAAAAAACTAAGTCAATCAAGCCAACAGAGACATTGTATGTGTTTACAGTTCAAGAAATCCACAAGATAATCCTTTATTCTGTATGCAATGAATGGTCCATTCGAAAAGAAAACAGCTTTCTAAAATGTTGTTTTTCCATTTATTGTTCAGAACATCATATTTATACCTCTGCATTTCTTACTATTCAAAGCCAAGTCACGTTAGTTACAGGGAAGCAGCTGATTGTTTTAAAGTTGGGTCATGTGATTTAAAAACCAGTGGCAGCTGATTGATTTAAATCCCGGTCATATGACATGAGGAGTGGGTGCTAAAAACTGCTTTTTCATCTCTGGCTCAGAATATCATATTTATAGCTTGGTTTTTCTTATGATTTAGAAAACTTGAGCTGTCTCTCCTTGGAATCATCAGGAGAAAAATACAGTATTTCAGGTTCATTTTTGAAACCAACTTCTCATGGTTAAGGGGTATTGACTGAAAGATCTTCCTTCATCAAGAGATTCCAAACCTCTGTAAGACACTTCATTGTAATTGGAGAAAAAAGAAGAATGAAATCAGGCCAGCAGCTGCAGGAGGCCAAGGCAGCCCCCAGGACTAGGGAAGGAGGAGGATTGCCTGCTTTGTCATAAATCAATTAAATATAAGTGTGTGGGCTTATTTCTGGGATATCTATTCTATTCCAGTGATGTTTGTGTCTGTTTTTGCTCCGGTACGATTCTCTTTGATTACTGTCGCTTTGCAGTCTAATCTGAAGTCAAGGTGCATGGTGCCTCCAGCTCTGTCCTTTCTCAAGATTGTTTGGTTATTTTGGGTCTTTGTGTTTCTATACAAATTTTAAAATTACTTTTTCAAGTTCTGTGAAAATGCTTTGGTATTCTGATAGGGATTGCATGAAATCTGTAGATTGTCTTTGGTAGTATGGTTATCTTAACAGTATTAAATCTTACAGTCCCTGCACATGCTATATTTTTTCCATCTTTTTGTGTTGCCTTCAACGGCTGTGTCCCATAGATTTTGGATCACTGTGAGTTCATTTTCATTTGTCTTGGTATTTTTTAGAATCCCTCTTTAATTTCTTCAGTGTTCCTTTCTTCCCCATTTATTCCCTTCATCTGTGATGTCTTCACAGCGGGGACAGAGTTTTCCTTTAAGCAACTGATAGGGCACTTCCAGGCTGGTCGGTTGCCCAGTGGCCCGAAAGCCTGACAGGCTGACTGCGGTGTGACCGCTCTTTGTTTCTCCAGAATCCGTACATCAGGAGATGCATGGTTGCCGGAGCCCATTCACCGCCACCACACCCCCCACAAGGGGGATGGCACCTTCCCTGGCTGTACCCTATGATCACCAGGTACTCAAAATGAATGCAAGTTTTTTGACTCAAGGAAAAGCTCACATAACCGCTTCTGCCTCGTAATGTGTGGGATTTAAAGTTTTTTGACTTCAAGGAAAAGCTCACATAACCCCTTCTGCCTCGTAATGTGTGGGATTTACTATAATGGAAGGACATTATAAAGAACAGGTAGAAAACACATCTATTGGTCTCCATATAGGAGTTAATTTTGCATGAATCCATCCTACATGAGTAGATAGCAGAGGTTTATTTTTGTTCCTGTGTGTGTAGTTGTGGCAGAGGATATAGGTATGGTGATTTGAAGCCCTTAAAGAAATATTCTCAGAACTCTCAAGACTTCTCTTGTTTGGAACCAAAAGAGACCTGGAAAAGGAGGAATAGAAAAGGAGTGAGAAAGAATGAGTGTTTCTCAGTAAATTCACCTTCCTGGTTGATTGTTCTGTTTTCTTATTTCTTTTAACTTCTATGTATGTCTGATGGAAAAATGTAGAAAGGCTGATTTTTATGCTTTAAAAGATTTTACATCACAAAGAAACTAGAAGTGGCTAACAGAACTTATTCAAATCAATTTTAGATAGAGACTTTGATATTAAAGTTGTATACTAAAATTGGTTAATCCAAATTTTCTCTTTCTTTTTGGGTGAATATTTGTAACATAATTTTGTAGATAATAATTTATCCTAGATATACAAAATTGTGAGAATGGGTACCATATTTTACTACTTAAATGATTTCTTTTAAATGAATAGATTGTACACTTTAAATGCCAATGTTGTGTCTTACATGTTGTTTTTTAATTCCTTGATTTCCAAAACTTGTGTTTATTTAATTGATTTCTAATAATCTGTCTCCCCTTTATTGTTTCTTACTTTATATTTTATTGATCTATAGTTAATTTAAATTATTATATTAGTTTCAGAGGTACAACATAGTGATTCATAAATGATTAGGTTCTTCTCCATTTATAGTTATTTTAAAAGAGTGGCTATATTCACCGTGCTATACAGTACATCATTATAGATTATTGATTTTATACATAGTGGATTATACCTCAAAATCTCCTGTCACTGTTTTGCTCTTCCAAAAATTTCAGTTTTTGCTGAAGTCATCATAAAAAATCTTTTTTATCCACTAACCTATTGATGAA
>NC_041225.1:104626-107637 GCF_002837175.3 Physeter macrocephalus | reverse complement strand
GGGAGGAAGGAAGGAAAGCAGGCCACATGGATCACAACAACAACAGAATGATAAGATTAAGATGACGTCATTGTCTCTTTTCAGAACGCTACTAAAAGAACCCATATCTCAAGAGCTCAAATAACCTCCACATGGGAGGGTCACCTGAATACCTTCTCCAGTCGGAGCACGTTAGCTTCGGGGGCATCCAGTCCTCTCCCATCGGCTCCAACCTCACCCCCCCTCCTCCTCCTCTTGCTCTCACTGTGCTATCACAAACCATTAGTCCAAACCACACGGAAGTGCCAATATTCTACCATTTTGACTTTTAAAAATAATAATAATCTTACATGATTTCAGACCCCGTGGTTTTCACTAGGGGTGATTTTGGCCCCTAAGGGACATTGGCAAATGCCTGGAGGTAGTTTTAGTTGTCACAGCTTGGGGGGTGCTACTGCCACCCGGTGGCTGGAGGCCAGGAATGCAGCCACACATTCCACAGCAGCCGCCACAGCAAAGCGTTACCGGCCCAGAAGTCCACAGTGCCCCAGCTGAGAGACCCTGGTTCAACACAACGTGGACTCGAGCATGCTCTCTCACCTCTGGGCCCCTGTACACACCGCTCCCTCTGCATGTGACTCATCTTTAGGGTCTCACCTAAGATGTCATTTCCTTGGAGGCCTTCCCTGACCCTCAAGTCTGGAGTAGGTGTCCTCTGACATATTTACGTAAAACCCTCTCCTGTCATAGCACTTATCACGCTGCATGACAATTGTTTTGCTGACCTGCCTCTGACCATCTTGAGGACAGCAACGTGTGTCTGTGTCATTAGCATCTCAATATTCCCAGTGACGTTAGCATCTCAATATTCCCAGTGACGCGCGGTGTGCCTAGCACATTAAGGGCTCAATACAGTTTTCTTAAATGAATGAACAAGTGAAGACAAAGAATACTTGTACCTCTTAGATAAACTGAGAGGCAACCAGTCAAAGCAAGCTGACAGAGATGAAAATGATGGGATTACAGGATTAGGATAAAACTGGAAAACTGATCACCTGACTCTTGAATTCAGAAAAAGCTCCTTTATCCAGGGTACTTACATATACTGGTTGTTTCACTGTCTTCTTGCCCAAGGAAGTAAGAGGGACACCACCGAACCATCGAATACCTGGCGGAAGAAAGACAACATTCTTAGAAGGCCTAGGCTGCCTGAAGACCCACGCATCTCCAAGTGCCCCAAGCTGGCATAACCATTTTGCGTAGTAAAAATAATGAAATGAATGTAGCTGACTCTGAGGCAGTCAATGATCCTACAAGGGGCAGCCATTTTTTTTTTCACACAACAAACTTAGACAGTAAAAGGGCCAGATTCTTAGGGACACAAAGAACAGGGAAAGCAGTCAGGTGGCTTGTCTACCTGTCTTCCACTCTGCAGTGCTAAGCACATGGCCACTCCCAAGACTGCACTCTACCTGCACCCTATTTTAATCAACAGATCAGCAATACAACTAACCCAGAGAAAGATGCAGGTGAAAATAGGAATTTAGCGTATGATGAATGCAGTACCACAAATACGTAGAGAATGGAAGTATTTAATAGATGACACTGAGATAATCATTCTACTCTTTGAAGGAAAAAAACAAAAAAAGAAAGAAATGGCTCACATCTTGCCATAAGCCAAAACAAAATCCCAAGTGGCTTAAATGTAAAGGTAAAAAAAGATTTTCTTAAAAAAAATTTTTTTTTTTTTTTTTGGCCACACCACACGGCTTCTGGGATCTTAGTTACCGGACCAGGGATTGAACCTGTGCCCCCTGCAGTGGAAGCGTGGAGTCCTTACCACTGGACCACCAGGGAAGTCCCTTAAAAAAAACTTTTAAAAGTAGAAATTATTTATAAGAGCATCCAAAAGAACAAAATACTTAGGGAAAGACTAAACCAAGTTGGTTAAAGACTTGCACTCTGAAAACTACAAAACATTGCTGAAAGAAATTTAAAAAGACACAAATGGAAAGACATCCCATGTTCATGGATTGGAAAACTTAATACTGTTAAGATGTCAATACTACCCAAAGCAGTCTACAGATTTAATGCTATCCCTATCCAAATCCCAATGGTGTTTTTTGCAGAAAGACAGGAAACTCCATTCTAAAATTCATATGGAATATTAAGACACCCCAAATAACCAAAACAATCTTGAAAAAGAAAAGAGTTGGAGGTTTCACACTTCCTGATTTCAAAACTTACTACAAAGCTACAGTAATCAGAACAGTGTATAGTGATCAAAACAGTGGCAAAAAGACAGACATAGACCAATGGAATGGAATAGAGAGATATAATCATTGCACGTGTGGCCAAAAAAATTTTGACAAGGTGCCAGCACCATTCAAAGGAGAAATGAGAGTCTTTTCAACAAATGATGCTGGGAAAACTGAATATCCATAGGCTAAAGAATGAAAGTGAACCTCACCTCACACCATACACAAAAAATAACTCAAAATAGATCAAAGACCAAAACGTAAGAGCTAAAAGTACAAAACCCTTAGAAGAAAACACAGGGGAAAAGCTTCATGACAACGGATTTAGCAATGACTTCTTGGCTATGGCACCAAAAGCAAAGGCAACAAAAGTAAAAATAGATAAACTGGACTACATCAGAATTAAAAACTTCTGTGAAACAAAGGACACAATTAACAGTGTAAAAATGCAACCTAGAGAATGAGAGAAAGTGTTTGCAAATCATTTGTCTGATAGGAAGGCGGTTACTATCCAAAATGTGTAAAGAACTCCTACAATTCAACAATAACAAAAAACCACCCAATTAAAATATGAGCAAAGGACATGAATAGACATTTCTCCAAATAAGATATACAAATGGACAACAAGCACGTGAAAAGATGCTCAACATCACTAATCGTTAGGGAAAAGCCATCAGATATTACCTCATACCCATTAGGATGGCTACTACCAAAAAACAGAAGATAGGGCTTCCCTGGTGGCGCAGTGGTTGAGAGTCCGCCTGCCGATGCAGG
>NC_041225.1:90494-104353 GCF_002837175.3 Physeter macrocephalus | reverse complement strand
GCCGCGGAGCAGCTGGGCCCGTGAGCCATGGCCTCTGAGCCTGCGCGTCCGGAGCCTGTGCTCCGCAACGGGAGAGGCCACAACAGTGAGAGGCCCGCATACCGCAAAAAACAAAACAAACAAACAAAAAAACCAGAAAATAACAAGTGATGATGGGGATATGGAAAAATTGGAAACTTGAGCACTGTTGGTGGAAATGTAAAATGGTACAGACATTAAGGAAAAACACATGGTAGTTCCAAAAATTAAAAATAGAACAATATGCTCCAGCATTTTCACTTCTGGATATATATCCCAGAGAACTGAAAGTAGGGTCTCAAAGAGATATTTGTACACCCATGTTCACAGCAGCATTATTCAGATAAAATAATGCAAAGGTGGAAGCAACCCACGTGTCCACTGACAGATGAATGCATAAACAAAATGTGGTCTATACATACAATGGATTATTATTCAGCTTAAAAGGAAGGAAATCCTGTCATATGCTACAAAATGGATGGACCTTGAAGACACTATACTAAGTGAAATAAGCTAGTCACAAAAAAGACAAACACTGTCTGATTCCACTTATATGAAGTACCTAGACTAGTCAAATTCATAGACAGAAAGTAGAATGGTGTTGCCAGGGGCTGGGGGAGGGGGGAATGGGAAGTTGTTTGATGGATACAGAGCTTCAGTTTTGCATGATCAAAAGAGTTCTGGAGATCATTTGCAGTACAATGTGAATACACATAACGGTACTGAACTGTACACTTAGAATTGGTTAAGACTGTGTGGTATGCTCGGGCTGCCACAATAAAATACCACACACTGAATGGCTTATTTAAACAAGAGAAATTTATTTTCTCATAGCTCTGGACACAGGAAAGTCCAAGATCAAGGTATCGGCTGATCTGGTTCCTGGCGAGAGCTCTCTTCCTGGCTTACAGGCAGCCGGCTACATTCTCACATGGCTTTTCCTCAGGGCACACGGGGAGGGAGAGAATGATCTCTTTCTTCCTCTTCTTCTAAGGCCACTAATCCTGCGGGTTAGGACCCCACTCTTATGATCTATCACGTGTGTCTGACAAAGTAGGATGCTACCTCTTTGTCTTTCAAAACCAACACCTAAGTGACTTGGAAAACAGACTGAAAGTGAGGCAACACTAAGAAAACCGGGGCTTTGTAGGCCAAGTATAAATGAGGCACTGACCCCATGCCAGGTGCTGTAACATAAGCTAGCTACTCCATTAACCAGCACACTAGTCCTCAGGTGGACATCATCATGTTCATCTTAACAGATGAAGAAGCTGCTACATTCAGAGACCTGCCAGAGTCCCAGAGCTGGTTAGTCCCAGGACCCAATTCATAGTCAGGTCTCGAACTCCCAAGTCCATGCTCCTTGCAGGCATCTAAGCTGCTTCTTTTGATACAGAGTGACGAAGATCACGAGGGGGACCATGCTGACGGGGAAAAGAGAACCTTTGCGGAGAAAAAGGCAACTCGAGGGGAAAGAAATACAACCTCCACCTTCCAGTCAGAGAACATAGTTTGCTTGTGATTAACTTCAACCTGGTTAACCAGCATTCCCCCTCCTACGATTAAGGAAGAAGACCTACTTGCAAAATAATTGAGGAATCTATCCTCTCTTCCAAAGATGTCCGATGGCTTTATGATGGTAGCTTCCGGAAATGTGTCTCTCACTTCTTTCTCTCCAGCAGCCTAAACAACCAAACACAACAGAGCTCTGCGGTGAGTTAACGAAGCTCCCACTCCTTCCACTATGGGGACGCTATGCATATTTCAAGGTCGTATTTCCTCCAGGTTAAGGGAATCATATTATTCATAACACTCAGCTACAGTCACCCCCCGCCCCCCGCCCTTATATTCAGTTTCACCTTCCACAATTTCAGTTACCCGCGGTCAACTGTGGTCCAAAAATATTAAACAGAAAATTCCAGAAATAATTCATAAGTTTTAAATTGTGGGCTGTTCTGAGCGGCGTGATGAAATCTCATGTCATCCTGCTCGGGCCTGCTGGCACGTGAATCTCATATCATCACAAGAAGAAGGGTGAGTACAGTCAGCAGATATTGAGTGAGAGAACGGGAAACCATATTCATGAAATTTTTATTATAGTCTATTGTTATAACTGTTTACTTTATTAGTAGTTATTGTTGTTAGTCTCTTACTGTGCCTAATTCATACATGTAACTTTATCATAGGTATGTGCATAGAGGAAAAAGCAAAGTATATATGGGGTTCGGTACCATTCTCAGTTTCAGGCATCCACTGGGGGATTTGGTATACATTCCTCATGGTAAGGAGGAGACAAGTCTACGTGAAATTTTTTAAAAAAATACTAACACATAAAAATGCTCCACCTCTTATAGCTCTTGCTGGGTTTCTTCCCATATTTATTCTAAGGAAGTTTATGAGGAAGAAGAAAGAAGAAAAATCAGAGTAGACTCACTTCCTAGACAAGGTGCAGATACCAGCACCTGGTTCAGCCATCCTGCCTACCCGCACCCGCTGGGGGTGACATCAGAGCCCCGGTGGACTTGGACCTCCGTTTCTTGAGCTTCTCAACTCCAGGGAACTCATCTTCACCCCACTTCAGCCACTCTCAACTTGGAGGCCTCAGACCAGAACAACCCAAGTGCCCCTCCTCTGAGCCCTACATGAAGACGTGCTGCTTTCAGATGACCAGCTCCTGTGCTGCCAGCCTGCTTGTTCTCTGCTCCTGAGATGTGTTCCTTCAACTTCTTGGGGACCCCAGTCCACTGGGTTTGCCTTCCTCCCCACCAATCCCTCCGAACGTCCCTTGCCCCAGATTAGATTCCATGGCCCAACTTTTCCATCACTCTCTTAGCGATACTGTAGACTACCTGTCCCCTTGTCCTTTACTCCCCCCAACAGGCAAAATCCCGATCCTGGAAGAACCCCACTAGCCTCCTTCTTTAAGCCATGCATTCCTGCTGCCTTCAGAGCTACAGGAAAATAAACAAGTACAAATCATCAATTGGTAACACATAAATTCCTGTCCCCAGTTTTAACCGGGCTCATAACATTTCCCAGAAATAGGGTTTCCTTCTAATTAGTTTACCTTTCCAGTTGACAAATTTCAAACCTTTTCTGTTCTATTCAAATTTCTCCCTTACTTTCCCCTCTTCCTTCCAGTAAATGACTTCATCTTCTAATTCAAGGAGAAAGTACAGCAGCAGAGAAAAACCACCTGGTGTTCCCAGTGCTGAATCTACAAAGCCAGGTGCACAAAGCAAGATTCTCTCCTCCTTCGTGACCAGAGTGGAGGAACTCACCTCCTGTCACTTTCTCAGGAACCTGCCCAGTACTCCTGCCCACATCTGCAGTCAGGCTCCACTTACCTGCACCTTCCCACCAGCATTTCAACAACGCCAAGATCATCTACCTTAAAAGAAAAGAGAAATTCCAACTCCACACGCCCCTCCAGCCTCCTGCCCCCTCCTTCCTCGTAGTAAACCACCTGAGAACGATGCTGTCTTACTGTCCCTGCTGCCTCCGCCCCTGACTGCTCTTCACTCACTGCTGCCCCGACACCTGCTCAAACTGCTCTTGATAAGCCCACCGAGGACCTGCGGTGTAGACCCCGGCTGACCCTGCAGCTCTGACTCACCTCTTCATCTTCCCCCTGCTTCTGTAGCCTCAGACTCTCCTGGTGTCCCTCCTGCCTCTCCGGGTCCACCCTGCTCAGTCCTCTTGTTTGCTTTTTGCAGGTGCATCCTTGTCCTCATCCCCCAGGCCCCCCATCAGTGCTCCTCTGGGCACTGTCCAGAGCTCTCTGCTCTCGACTCATCCCCATGAGGCCACCTTGTCCCCTCGTGTTGCTTCAATTAACAACAAACAGTGGGGACTCCCATGTTCATATCCCCAACCACACTCTTTCTTCAGAGCTCCAGGATCTTAAACCCCATTCTCCACTGGGACCTGGGTGACTGACATGCACTTGAGATGCAACCCGAGTCCCAAACTGGATCATCCTCTTCCATTCTCCACAAATAATACCTCTCAATTTGTGCTACACATTGGGATTACACAGGGAGAGGTGTAAATACTGATGCCCGAGTCCTACCCCCAGAGCTGCTATTTCCAGTGGTCTGGGTGCCCTGGGCATCAGGATCTTTCAGTCCCCTCCATGATTCTAATGGGCCACTAAGGCTGAGAACCCCGCCCCCAGCACCCGGTCCTTCTCAAGGGTTCCTCATTTTGTTCAACAGGAGCACCATCCATCCAGGGGTTTAAGCCTGAGGGCTGGGCACCTGCGACTCCTCCCTCACCCTCACCACTGACTACCCCACCTCCGCCTCCTCCAAACAATTGCGAATGCGGATGATTCTCTGAATGCTAGGGCAGAGGCAGGCACGAGCTTCACTCTCTCACTCCCTCTCTCGCTCTCGTACCGAGAATAGTGTGTATGCTGATTCATGACTTATAGTAAGCCTTCCGTTAAGTATGGTAATGACGGTGAGGAGGCCTGTACAATTTTTAAAAAGTATTAATTTTGATTCCAGGTTAAATCATTGCTAGTTAAAAGTGTAACTATTGCTATTATGAATTCCAGCAATAGTATGAAAACCAGTGTATCACAGAACGCTTTGGAATCCCGAGTCAGGTGTTCTTAACCAATTCCTATTTTTTCCTTCCAGAAACTTTGATTTTGAGGTTGTTTTTGTAAAGATCCCCCAAGCTACTTTGCAACACCTAGTGCATCTGGAATTATTTTCCTCAGTGGACTAGAAACTAGATGTGGGCTAAGACCATATGTGTGTTTTATTTACCCTGTATCCCCAGCACCTACTACAACATGGAGCACATAGTAGGTGCTTAATAAATAATTTGGTCAATCAAAGAATGCAGTGGAACCAAAAGCTGGAGCCAGTGTCAAGGAACTCTGTGGTCCTTATCAATCTGACCCAAAACAGGCTCCTTACGGCAGGAACCAAATGCTGAAGGCATTCCCAGGCACCGCAATCCCTACTGAGTCCCTGATGATAAAACATTTCAGGTTACAGACCGACTCCAAACCAGGCTGCTCAATCCCTAGGCACAATCTGGACCACAGTGGGGTTTCTGGGAGTCCAAGAAGCCTAACTACAATGTGAACAGCCATTTTCCCTGGCAAATACTTATCCTGTCACCCCCAGCCTTCACGTCACCCCTCCAAGCATGGCATAAGACCATGACTATGCAAGGGGTCAGAGAAAGAAGGATGGCCCTTTAGCTTGGGTGGCTGACACAGGTATGACTCTTATACAGGAAGCATACTCTACCTTTTGTGTTTACTCTGTAAGTCTATGATGTGCCAAGAAACTTTACACCCTGGGGGGTGGGTAATAGTATGATCTACCCATCTTTGAGGCCGCTTAGCACAGTTCCCTGCAAACAGAAGGCACTCAGCTACAACTCAGCCACACAACAATCACATTCTGGATATGGAGAATTAGAAATCCCCCTTGATTCTGGATACATCAGTGAGAAACCTTTCTCACTTAAACTCACATTTCCAAGGGGCTAAGAAACTCAAGCTCTGTGAACCACTTCCCAAATCAACTTGTTACTTACCTTATTTCTCAGATATTTAGAAGAGCTTTTAATATCGGCATTCAGATGAGAAACGTGAATAAATTTTTCAACTCCAGCTTCCTTGGACACTTGAGCGATTGCTTGGGGAATCTTTACAAAAACATCCTCACAATCAAAGTTTCTGGAAGGAAAAAATAGGGATCGGTTAAGAACACCCGACTCAGGATTTCAAAGCATACTGTGATAAGCTGGTTTTCATACTATTGCTGGAATTCATAATATCAATAGTGACACTTTTAAGTAGCAACGATTTAACCCAAAGTCAAAACTAATATTTTATTTATTTATTTATTTATTTTTATTTTTTCTTTTTTTTGCGGTACGCGGGCCTCTCACTGTTGTGGCCTCTCCCGTTGCAGAGCACAAAACTAATATTTTAAAAAAATTTTACAGGTCTCCTCACTGCCATTACCGTACGTAATGTAAGGTTTACTATAAGTCATAAATCAGCGTACATACTATTCTCTGTCCTCAAGGAATCCCAAGGCTGAGGCCCTTTAAAAACATCTGGCTGCACTGATTGGGCGGGGAGGAGGGAAGTGCTGGGTGCTGGAGGGGAAACCACTGCTCACCCCCAGGCCTTTGTTTTCCTCAGGGGAAAAAAAGGAAACTAAAAAAATACATCAGTGCTTGCTTCGGCAGCACATATACTAAAATTGGAACGATACAGAGAAGATTAGCATGGCCCCTGCGCAACAATGACACACAAATTCATGAAGCGTTCCATATTTAAAAAAAAAAAAAAAAAACATCAGTCACCAGTTAGATCCAACAACATGAACTAAGCGCCTGCTCTGTACAAAAGCACTGTTAGTCATCACGGGAGCTATAAAGTTGAATAAGACCCTCCAAGTCATCAAAGAACTTAAAAATATGTGATGAGGCAGACATATCTAAATAAGTCTAAGTCAAACTTTCATAAAAGTGAAGAAAGAGGCATGAACAGAGTGCTGCGGAACCATAGGATTAAAACATTATTTGTTGATAAACAACCCACACAAGGGCTAAAAAGAACTGTTCAAACTGGTACTCATGCCATCTTTGATTAACAACGTGGAGAACAGATCGAGAACACTGTTCACACGAGAAAACCCAGTGTTCAGCTTGTCGGTCAGTGGAACAGGAAAACCCTCCTTCCTAACCCCACCCCAGCTGGTGATGACACCCACCACACTGGCACAATCCATAGTGGCTTTTTATTGCTTCTTATACTAGACTTACCACCAACTGAATCCCCGGCTGGGGGAGGATAGGGGTTAGGTGGGGAGGGTGGTCACTGGCTGTGGAAAGGTTGTTCAGTCAATAATACTCATTGATGAACTAATGAAAAATGTCACAACTACAATCCCTGGCATGTTACGTGCCCAACAAATGTCTACTGAAACTTAAGCCAGCTTTGCAAAGGAGAAACGAGGGTCAAAGACTTACTTGGTTTCCCATTCCCGCCCAACGAGATTGATGACCACGTTGCTGTGCTCCACAGCTCTTCGGATCGAGTCTTTGTCTCTCCCGTTCCATTCCTATAACAGCAGGAGCCAGTCACATGAAAACATCAGGGGTGCGCCCTGGCACAAAACACGTCTGTAGCTACCCCCATCGGCAAGATTCACAATGGGCCATCTGTTGTCATCACGAGACGGTGCCATTTCACACCGGCTCCACTGACTACAACAGAAACGCTGCTGATTCTCTGGCTCTTCTGGAAACAAAGAGGTCAAAGCACATTTTATTCAGGTAATAGCAGGTGACAGAACTAGAAAAGACACTCTTCATTTTCACGGGGCAGGGCAATTTCTGTCCTCCCAACTGCCCCGCAGAAGCCTGTAAAGGAATCTAGTAATCAAGTCTCCCTTCCTGAATGAAATACAGCCAAAGAACCGAGGATCATTTGGGAGCTAAACTGACTTTCCCTTGTTAGCGCCAACCAGTTAGACGGAAGATAGGAGGGGTGTCTCTCAAAGGTTAACGTTAAATTGGGAATACTCATGACTATTTTCTTATTTCTTTTTAACTCTTTACTCTTTATAATCCCAGATCTGGTCATTTCTGCTTTAAAGACATGAAAACAGCACTCAGAGAGAAGTGACCTGCCTATCAGTTCAGGGCGAGCCGATGGCAGACTTCGGTGGAGACCTGCACTTGTGAGCAGTCGTTTAGGACTTAAGTCAGATCGATGTGTCTTGTCCAAAATAGTGACAAGGAACTAAAGACCCCCGGACAAAGGTAGAGCATTTTCTATGTTAAAGTGAAAATAAAATTTTAAAGCATTTTGAAGGAAGATAATAAGCAGTATGGATTTCTTAGTTGTATCTGTGAGTGGGGGGGGTGGGAGGGAGAGTGAGAAAAGAGGGGAGAGCGGAAGAGAAGTGGGGGGCTGGGGTAGAAGGAGAGACAGCAAGCAATAGAATGCCTGCGCAATTTAGAAAAGAGAGAGAGGGCTACAGGAATCAGATTCAAGAGCAAAAAGATGAAGCCCTTGGCAGGCAGCACTGGTTACAACTGACTGTGGAGAATGCAGTACAAGAGACAGAATGCAAACTCCACTTTGCCATTTACTAACAGTGTACAAATGCTCTCTCCAAACTCCATGCAAAACTTCAAAATACAACCTACCCCACGAGGTTGCTATGACGAGTAAGTGAAATATATAGAAAATCTGCAGTACAGTAAGCAACACACTCAACCAAAAAAGCGCTCTACACGTAATGAACTTAACACGGCCTTTTCAGAGAAGATGACACGGGTGGGAAAGGATGAACCCAAGAAGACTCAGAGGGGAAGAGCTTGCGGCATAACTGCATGAATGGCCCAAGAGTGATGCCGGGAGAGGGGCAGTCAAAAGGAAACCAAATTCCCAGGAATAAGGCCCAGGGGCACAATCAGTTTGGTGAACCAAACGGCTGTTCAGACAGCAGCTTCCAACAGAGACTAAAGTGGGGAAACTGGCACCCCACACCCAATGTGGTCCATCCTTCTCAAAAATAAACAACAACAATATAGTGAGGCGTCCCCCCTGTTACAACTTTCCTGGGCTTCCCCTTTCATAAACATGACCGTATTCAAAGTTATGCACTTTGTGTCTGTATTCCCTGTTAAGACTGAGTTCCCTGCGGTCTTGTTCAACAAGACACACTCAGAGCTTAGCTCAACGCCAGGAACGGAGCAGACACAACAAACACCCGTGGAAAGCATGGAATACATGTCATTCAGCTTAATTCCAATGACTCCACATTTGCAAGCCGGTAAAAGTTTTCGTCCATCACTTGTGAAATACCTCAATTTTGAGGATTGACAAGGTGACTGATAATCTTCAGCCACAAAGAACTAGGAAAAGGCTAAGCTCCTCTAACTGTAATACCAAGCAGATATTTGAGAATAAGATTCTGGAAAAGAAAAACACTTTAGAAATAAGAAGTTTCCAATATAAATATTATATTTAGCTTGTGAACCTTCAGAAAAGAATAAATGAGAATGCCATTAAAAATAAGTCAAAATTTAATGAGGTCACAAATAATCTGTGTGAATAAAATAGATACTAAGGATGTCTAACAAACATTTTTTGAAAGAGGAAAGTGTGTCAGTGGAAGCGCTCAGGCCCAGGCAGGATGATGAAAGTAAGAAAAGTTAAGCTACAAGAACAGCTGACCCAAGCACCCAGGCCCAGAGTGTTCCTCCATAGGAAACTGCAGGCACTGGGACAGCATCATTCTCTGAGAAAAGGACCTGTGCACTGTAGGATACTACCCAAGCACCCAGGCCCCGAGTGTTCCTCCATAGGAAACTGCAGGCACTGGGACAGCATCATTCCCTGAGAAAAGGACCTGTGCACTGCAGGATACTCAGCATCCCTGGCCCCTGCCTAATAAACCGGTATGGTCTCCGCTCACTGTGACAACCAAAAGGGCCCACACATTTCTCATCACTCCCTTGAATGTTCTCCCCACACAATTCCCCCTACCCCGCTGGCAACTAACTATTGGCCTAAAGGAAGAACCTGCAGATTGAAGAATAACTACAGTGAATGCTCACGAAGAACTGTTGGAAGTCAAGTCTATCCAAGCCAACCAAGTTATAAAACACCCTATTTGTGATTTTCTCTGTCTATCGAAGCACTGTCCAAGAGAAATATAACACGAGGCACATATGTAATTCTAAATTTTCTCTTAGCCACTTGTAAAAGAATAAAAAGAAACAGGTGAAATTCATTTTAATAATATTTTATTTGACCCAATTTATCCAAAATACTATTTCAATAGGTAATAAATGTAAAAATTATTAACAATATATTGAATATTATCTTCTTCGAACCAAGTCTTTGAAATCTGATGTGTCATTCACACGTACAGCACACCTCAATCCACACCAGCCACATTTCAAGGGCTCAAGAGCCACACGTGGCTGATGGCTACTGGCCAGCATAGGTTTAGAGCAGAGGTTGGCAAACTATGGCCCACAGGCAAATCTAGCCTGCAATCTAGCTTTGTAAACAAAGTTTTACTGGAACACAGCCGCTCCCATTTGTTTATGTATTGCCTGTAGCTGCTTTTAGGCTACAAGGGCAGAGCTGAGTAAACATGACAAAGAGCCTATGACCTGCAAAGCCTAAGGTATTTCCTATCTGGCCCTTTAGAGAAAAAGTTTGCTAACTGCTGGACTAGGGTTTACAAGAATGGCCTGTGAATGGAGGATGCCCTTGGTCCACTCTGGGGTGAAGCTGCTGCTTTATTGTACTGCCTCTCTATGCTAAAAATGACCTTGGTAATTTACATTTATCAACTCCAACAATCAGTAACATGGGCTCTTACCAGAAAGATAATCTGGCCCAGGTCACCCATCGGGCGAAGGTGCATGGTATCATATGGCTCACACCGGTAGGGGACGATCACTTGTGACCCCATGCGACCTAAAAAAGAATGGGTTGGAACAAGGATCCACGTTAACATAATATGGTTACATTATACAACAGTGATTTTGTAACATTTAAATTTTAGTATGATAGGTGAATTGATGCTATTTTTAGTAAGAAACATATTTTGCCATGCTAGAGATGTCATAACTTTTCAGAGTCCCCTTTCCTGTATTAACGTCCTGGGGCTGCTCATAACGTACAGCAGACCAAAATTACATAAATCCAAGAGAGGAGTAGTTCAAAACACCGTTACGATAAAAAGAAACAGTTCTCATTAGGCAACTGTAATAAATGGCTTTGGAGTACGTTGAACGCAAGGAACTTTACCAAGGTGGTTGACAACATAGCGGCCCAGGAATCCTGTTGCTCCAAACACGGTGGCCACAATCCCACTGCCTGAGGAAGGCCCACCTTTCCCATGAGGTATGAGTGCATGATGAAGCTGGCGCTGCGGTGGGCCATGAAACACAGATGTGGCTATTGTAGTAACAGAAGAACCTTAAAGAGAACCCCAGAATATACATAAAATTGACCATGAATTCAAACAGCTTCTTTTCCTAGAAACACAACATTATTTTGCTATTAGTATTTCCATTTACTTAGGTTACAGTTTAAATTTAATGTTTATAATTTAAGTAACAACAGCAACCATAAACACAAATTATTACAACAAAAAATCCATAGGACACAAGGAAATGTATAAAAGTTAGAAAGCAAACTCCCTGCCCTATAGGATATAATTTACCTAAAAAGATAAATCACGTTAAGAAAGATAATAATAAACAGTTACAAATTAAGAGAGTATAAATCTCTACATGAAAGGAGCAGAGAGAATGCAAAGTAAAGGTGCCATAAGTTAGAGAATCATGAGGAAGGACTCCTGAATAAAGTGTTTTGAGAAAGATTTGAAAGAGTAATAACAGAAAAGATAGATTTCCACGTGAAACACGTAACACATCTAACAACGTAGGGGTGGGAATGAATAAGCCCAGCGCAGGGAACAGCAAAAGACGTGCCTGCAACAGACTGTAAAACTGATGATGAATGAAAAACAGAGTTGACGATATGGGTTGGAGGTAGAGGTAAGAGATTATTTTTTTAAAAGAGTACAGTTCAGGGGCTTCCCTGGTGGTGCAGAGGTTAAGAATCTGCCTGCCAATGCAGGGGACACAGGTTCGAGCCCTGGTCTGGGAAGATCCCACATTCCGTGGAGCAACTAAGCCCGCGGGCCACAACTACTGAGCCTGTGCACCACAACTACTGAAGCCCGCAGGCCCAGAGCCCGTGCTCCACAACAAGAGAAGCCACCGCACTGAGAAAATGGCGCACCACAACGAAGAGTAGCCCCTGCTCACTGCAAGCAGAGAAAAGCCCACGCACAGCAACAAGACCCAACGCAGCCAAAAATAAATAATAAATTAATTAATTTTAAAAAAATAAAATGAATTAGTTAAAATAAAATAAATTAGTTTTAAAAAATAAAGATAAGAGTACACTTCAGACTTAATAACAAACTAATGAAAATCATCAAAAGTAGATAAGTAAGTAACTAAGAAAGTATCAATGAGTCTGTTCTGCTTTCTAGAGCTGACTTTCCAGTGGCACTCTGCCCAGAAACCACTGATTTTCCCATCCAAAAGTACGGAACTGGAGAAAAAGCCTAGCTTACCGAATAGTTAATGCAACCACAGAGACTAGAAACAAACAATGCAGATCAGACACATAACACTAACAAAATAATAACGTATAAATAACAGCTAAACTTACAAAGGCACCTGGCATCGTTCCTAGCACTTAATAGATATTATTTTATTTCACACTATCTTTATTGCCACTTTACAGATGAGGAAACCAAGGCTCAGAGGGGTTACATGACTAACCCAAAGAGCCTGCAAAGGAAGTTGAAAAGTGGCCCGGTGAAGTGAGAGAAAAAAACAAAAGAAAATGGTGTCCAGAAGCCAAAGGAAGAAAGTGACTGATGGAGAGAATAGTCAACTCTATCAAATGCTGCTGAAAAGTGAAGTTAAGAGGAGGGCAGAGGACCCTAGGATATAGGCTGTAAATGTATATTGGCTGTAAATGGCCTGAACAAGAGCAATTTGATTGGATTAGGAGAGTGCGGCAGGGAGGTCCTAAGAGGAGTATCGAAAATTCTTCTCAGGGGATACGATGTAAAGGGACAAAGAAAAATGGGGCTAGAGGAACAGGAAGACAAGGAAGGGTTCTTTTAATATGAAATATTATAACATATTTAGATGTTGATGGGAACGACCCAGCAGAGGGGAAATGTTAATGACTCAGGAGAGGGGAGGAAGGAGGTTAGGGAGGATGGGCTCAGAGGCCACATGAGGGAACCGGCCTTCCATCAGACCAGGAGAAGCTCATACACTGTAAGAGGAGGGGAAGCAGAGCATTATCCCAGCTCAGCTATTAGATTATCATGGTGGGCAAAAGATTGTTCCCATCTGATTCCTTTCCGTTCTCTGTAAAGCTAAGTATAAGACAGAAGCACGTATTAAAAGTTTTACTCGCCGCAACTGGAGAAAGCCCTCGCACAGAAACGAAGACCCAAGACAGCCAAAAATAAATAAATAAATAAATTTATAAAAGTTTTAGGAGATTGGCAGTGTTAACTAGTCATATGGAGAAAGGGAAAACAAACTCCCTAGAAAAAATGTGCTGAAAATCCACTTGAGATTTGCATTCGTGGATTTAAAATAAGGACACTCAATTCGTTTGCGGAGTTTTCCTTAGCTTAGCTCTCAGCCGCTCAGGGGCAGGCAGGAAATACGTGGAAAACATACGTGGAAAGCTTGGCTTAATCAGCATTGATTTTTTGTATGTCAAAGGGATAAGGGCTGGGGAGTTAAGAATGTATGAAAGGGAATGATTAGAATGATGAGTAAGGAAGTTAGGGCACAGCATAAAGGACAGAGCAAATAAAATCAGAATTACTGGAGTCTAGGTATGAACATCTCCAAGGATTGTTATGAGGATTGGAGTAAATGTGTTTAAAGCATTGAGCACATTACCCAGCACACATTAAGAATTCCAGGAGTATTTTACTATTACTTGGAAATTCCTCAGAAAGTAATGTTACACTAACCTCACATGGTTATTTGTTTTTTCAACAATTACCAGCCAAGCATTATTCTGGAAACTGTGACTAACATAGTAAAAAAAGACAAAGTCCCTGGCCTCATGAAGGTTACATTTTAGAGGGTTGATATGAAAATTAATAATAAATGGGTAAGGGCTTCCCTGGTGGCTCAGTGTTTAAGAATCCGCCTGCCAATGCAGGGGACATGGGTTCGAGCCCTGGTCCGGGAAGATCCCACATGCCGCGGAG
>NC_041225.1:49977-89366 GCF_002837175.3 Physeter macrocephalus | reverse complement strand
CCACAACTACTGAGCCTGAGCTCTACAGCCCGTGAGCCACAACTACTGAGCCCACGTGACACAACTACTGAAGCCTGTGCGCCTAGAGTCCGTGCTCCGCAACAAGAGAAGCCACCGCAGTGAGAAGCCCGCGCACCACAACGAAGAGTAGCCTCCGCTTGCCGCAACTAGAGAAAGCCTGCGCACAGCAACAAAGACCCAACACAGCCAAAAATAAATAAATAAGTTTTAAAAAATAATAATAATAAATGGGTAAGTACGTCACGGTGCCTTTCACACTGCAGGTTCTCAATAAATATGTTATTAACCTCTTTGGCTCCAGCCTCTCCATTCTCTTCCATTTATTAGGAACACCGTTAGGAAAATAATATCCTATTTCATTAAACCTACTTTGGTTTCCTACTGTTAATACCTAAACCAATAGCCTCCAAACATATTTGCTTCCACATCGCATAAGGGTTTTTTTTTAAGTATTTATTTGTAAATTACATGCACGTTCTATGTAGTACCAATATGTTATACACATTTTGCAACACACATGAAAGCACTTAGAACAGTGTCTGGTATATAGTTTGAACCATGTGTTAGCTATTGTTACTACTACAGAAAACTTTTTTTCTTTAAGTTCTAATACTGTATTTTTATATACCATTGGTTCCTCTTGCAAAACCCACTTGGAAAACCACTGGTCTAAACTCTGCTTGGCTTTCAAAGGCCTCCATTATTTGATCTCATCTAACGTATTCAACCTCCTTTCCTACTATTCCAGATCTTCAGGTGGTCATCTCACTGCCTCCATTCTCACCCCCTTGTCCTTGCTAGTGCCAGGAAAATGTCCAACCCCTCTAACTTTCCAGATCATCACAACCCTAAAAAAATTTCTTTTTAAATCAATGGAAGCGCTGCAATTCTCCACTGGCCTTTCAATCTTCCCTCCCTACTTCAGATGATCTACTTTTTCCCTTTTCTGATTTCCTGTGGTACTTAATAGTCTCGCCACATCTCACTATATATGTTTTATACAGTTCTGTAGAGTTTTGATTATGTTACACACTAGACTGGCCTCTCCCGAGTTTACTCAAAAGCTTACTTTACCAGAGACAGTAAAGCAGAGTGGTAAAGAGCACAAGCTACGGTGTCAAGTTAAAAAAAAAATGAGTTAAAGGAAAAAATTTTATGAAAATGTCTAGAACGGTGTTTAGCCGACAGCAGGAACTCAATAAATTGTCGTTATTACCATTCACAACCAACACTATGTGGCACCAATGTAACAGTTCAACAAGAACCAGCAAATGTCTTTGCAAAGAAGTGAGTGCTACGAAACCATCCATTACAAGTGATGTGCACCAACCACCTGCCCAGAGGCGTGGAGGAGCTCTACCCAAGATGGAAAATAAAAAAGAATCCTCCAAATACTCCTGACTCTCACCTCTGGCTGAACATTAGAACTACCTGTGGAGCTTTTTAAAATGTAAGGTGCAAGGAGCCAGTCTCAAAAATTCTGATTCAATAGCTCTTCAATGAGTCTCCATTTCTATTTTTTATAAAGCTCTAAGAATGATTCTGACATGCACCTAATTTTGAGAGCAAATGATATTCTGTAATAACTAAAATACACTATGGAAAAATGCAATTTCTGGAGGTTGATGCAGGGCATGTTTGTGAAGCACAGGAGGGTGAAATAATGATGATGAAGTGTGACTGTATTCCCAGTTTCCTTGCTTTTCTAGCACCTCTTAGTGAGTGGAAGAGCAAATGCGTGTTTTCAACTTGAGGACCACAGCAGATCCGATCAGAACAGAAGGGACAATAAACTACACTTAGACAAATCCTAAGATATTCTTTTATTCTTCTTCCTTTTTTTTTTCCACCAATGTCCTGATTCTTCTCTCTCCTGAGCATCCCTCGCTCCCCGAGGCCTCAACGCCTCCACATTTGTAGGAATGCTTTCGATTTAGAAAGTGCTCAGAAACTCCCTGACATTGTAGTATGATCATTTCCACTGTGATGCGCAGAATCTGAAGTTGAGACCGATTAAGAGTTTGCGCAAAGTCATAAAGTCAATCCACGAAGAACCTTTTCTCCACTATCCTTTTTCCCCCCATCCTTTTCAGATTCCTCCCCCGCCTTCCCCCCAATATTTCTTATAACCCCAAACCCTTACAACCCTATCAGTACTGAGTTTCTCGATCTTTCACATGACCCCCCTTTTCCTCTCCCCTTCGCGTTGCTCACGTTCTCCCAGCGAAGATCCCTTCCCAGGTGCACAATGTAATACGTGAGCCGGGGAAGGGGAGAAAAAGGAGGAACTGGACAGAGGCAGCTCCGGACCTAGAAAAACCAGGGTGCCCAGGGACTCAGCGCGACCGCTGCATCACGGTGCCACTCCCCAAACTTTAGATCCGCATCTTGGACTCCCGATCCGGGGCCGCCGTTCCCGGTGACACTTACGTGACATTGGCAGGGCCCTGACAACTCGGGGGTGAACGGCGGCCGCCATCTTCTCCCACAATCCCCTGCCGCCGGCGCTCGGCCGACTACGGCTACCAAGCTGGGTCAAAAGGCATCTTTCCCGGCTGTCTGCGCAGGCTCTAAGCGAGAACGGAAGGGGCGGGGCCGCGGGTAGGGTGACGAGTGGCCCCGTTAGAGTGTTGGGGAGAGAGCTGGAGGGGCTGGGGGGACCCGAGAGAGACGGGGAGGAGGGGAAGTAGAAAGAAAGGAGTCTTAGGGTCGGAATCCCCGGTCTGGAGTGCACCGTAAAGATAACCTCGTATTGTCGAGGAACCTGAAGTTCACAGTGGACCGGGGACTGACTCAAGGGCAAAATGGCAGCACCGCAGCTCTCCGGACTCTCAGTTCATCGTGCCCTGAAAGTGTCCGATGGGGCGGCCCCGGTGAGGCGGGGAAAGAGGAGGCGTGGCCCCTGCGCTCGGGAAGCTCTTCAAGGAGAAAACTCGGGCCCAGGGGACTGGAGGGGGCGGGGACCAAGAGAGAAAAAGTGAGGACGAGAAATAGAAGTGAGAAAGGATGCTGTCGTGGCACCGGAGCAGGTTCCGTCCGGAGCCTTGGCTCTTGCTGTTCCCTCTTCCTGGCGTGTCACCAGCTCAAGTCTTTGCGGGCAGGTTACCTCGGAGACGACTTGTCTGACGTCTTCTATCATTCCACCCGTCCTTTAATTACTCTGATTGATCAAAGCCTTTATCTCACCACCTGACATGAATCCAGGGATTCTTAACTTGGACTGCCACCCAGGAGTGGGCTTCAGGGGACTTCCCTGGTGGTCCAGTGGTTAAGATTCCGTGCTTCCACTGCAGGGGGTGCCTCTTCGAACACTGTTCTGGGAACTAAGGTCCTGCAGGCCGCACAGAGTGGCCAAAGAAAAAGGAGTGGGCTTCAGGAAGTCTGCGAACTTCCTGAAATGTCATGTAAAATTTAGTGGGAATGTATGCCGTCTGCACATTTTTCTAGGAAGAAACTCATGGTGGCTCTCTCTAGAGCAACGGTTTGTAATTTGTTTTTTAAACGGTGGGTCCATTGGGAGTCTACATTGTTCCAGAAAGTATAATAGCTTATGGAAATTCCAGAAAGATAAAGACTTGCATTTTTGAATACTTTCTTCGGGGCAACCTCTCAAGCTCCCTGAGTAGGAACAGCGATCAGCAACCTGTCGTGAGACATCTACCTAGGGCTTATCAGAAAACAGACTCGTTTGGGGGAATCCTTCTAGACTCGGTCATTTCTTCAGTGCCTTGTTTTCTCAGCCTGCAGGCCGCACAGAGTGGCCAAAGAAAAAGGAGTGGGCTTCAGGAAGTCGGCGAACTTCCTGAAATGTCATGTAAAAGTTAGTGGGCGTGTATGCCATCTGCACATTTTTCTAGGAAGAAACTCAAGAGCAACGGTTTGTAATGTTTTTTTTTAAACTGTGGGTCCATTGGGAGTCTGTATTGTTCCAGAAAGTATAATAGTTTCTGGAAATTCCAGAAAGATAAAGACTTGCATTTTTGAATACTTTCTACGGGGCAAACCTCTCAAGCTCCCTGAGTAGGAACAGCGATCAGCAGCCTGTCGTGAGACATCTACCTTTAGGGCTTATCAGAAAACAGACTCGTTTGGGGGAATCTTTCTAGACCCGGTCATTTCTTCAGTGCCTTGTTTTTTCAGGAAGAAAGGAGTGTGCGTTGCTGGGATGGACAAAAGACATGTAGTGAGCAGAAGTGGCCTGTTACTAGGCGTGTAAGGTTGGTTGGTCCCACTCCACCCCACCCCCTCCGCTTACTGAAATGTCATCTTCCACAGTGAATTGGAAGAGGAAAGAAACTCTTGAAGAAATTTTATCAGAGAAGTTTACTAATGCTACACTGTCATATTTCTTGGCCTCATCCTATGTTCACTTAGCACTTACATTTTGCTAATATTTGATTCTGGAGTCAACATGAATAAAAACATACCTTCCTGATTCTGATAAATTGATAGATCCCATTATCATTGGCCGCATCCTAACACCTGTGTAATATTGCCAATTATGTTTCATCTCCAAGTCAAACAGTGCTTCACGTTCTCAATACTAGTTTCAAGGTGGCATGATATTGTTGAAACAGCATCGACTTAAAACTCAGAATGTTAGAGCCCAGTTCTAGTCTACCAGGTATGTGTTGTGAGCTGGGTAAGCTTCTACATCTGTCTAACAGGGAAGAGAACACTTGTCCTGTTTCCTCAGAATGCTACCGTAAGGATCAAATGACATGGACGTGAAGGTGCTTTGTCAGCTGCAAAGTGCTGTATGAGTGTATGTGTGTTCTGTTCACATCGCACTCAAGTATCAAAATCACAGTGTTAGAGCTGGAGGGGATCTTAAGAGGTCAGCAAACTCAATTTCTTTATTTTAAAGATGAAGAAACTGAAACAATATAAAAGATTATCAGTAGATAAATAACCTTGTTGAAGGAAGCTTGTAAACCAGTAAGTCGTTTTTTAATTCATTAACAATTTTAATCTTTATCCTGTAGCGTTGTTCAGAGAGTCATTAAGAGTACCTAAGGTAACATTCCAAAGAGAGTGTACTGCTAGTAAAGTCTCCTCAAGCCTAGAAATGGCCGACCAAATGCTCTTGGTCTGATCAATCTCAGTATGGTTCCTCAGGTCGAGAATTGCAGAGGATGGATTAGTGCTACTGCATCTCTGACCATCTAAGATTTATTATAACCCGGAGATGCTCAGTTTAGGCAAAATATCTCAGAATTTTTTTTTTTTATAAAAGTTAAGATGCTTATGGGCTTCCCTGGTGGCGCAGTGGTTGGGAGTCCGCCTGCCGATGCAGGGGACGCGGGTTCGTGCCCCAGTCCGGGAGGATCCCACATGCCGCGGAGCGGCTGGGCCCGTGAGCCATGGCCGCTGAGCCTGCGCGTCCGGAGCCTGTGCTCCGCAACGGGAGAGGCCACAACGGTGAGAGGTCCGCGTACCACCAAAAAAAAAAAAAAAGTAAGATGCTTATAATCAAGAAGAGTCCAGGCTGGACCGCCTCAGGTCGAGAATTGCAGAGGATGGATTAGTGCTACTGCATCTCTGACCATCTACGATTTATTATAACCCAGAGATGGTCAGTTTAGGCAAAATATCTCCGAATTTTTTTTTATAAAAGTTAAGATGCTTATGGGCTTCCCTGGTGGCGCAGTGGTTGGGAGTCCCCGATGCAGGGGACACGGGTGCCCCAGTCCAGGAAGACCCCACATGCCGCGGAGCGCCTTGCCATGGAGACAGTGATATCACCAGTTGTGATTCTGATGTCACTGTCCAGTCCCAACAAGGGGGAGGTACATGGAAGGCTGGGGGAGGAAACAAGATCTTGAGCTGAGCAGGAACATCCCAGCATCTTCATTGACTTTAAAAGTATATTCTGCAGTCTTCTGTGGTTCACTATTCCAGTGTTACAGAGGTAGGAAATCCCACTGGACTGAGAAAACAGCCCATTTTCTGATCCTCTTTGGTTAAAAGGGAGAATTCAGTGATACGTGCTGGGCTAACATATCACCAGTTGTGATTCTGATGTCACTGTCCAGTCCCAACAAGGGGGAGGTACATGGAAGGCTGGGGGAGGAAACAAGATCTTGAGCTGAGCAGGAACATCCCAGCGTCTTCATTGACTTTAAAAGTATATTCTGGAGTCTTCTGTGGTTCACTATTCCAGTGTTACAGCGGTAGGAAATCCCACTGGACTGAGAAAACAGCCCATTTTCTGATCCTCTTTGGTTAAAAGGGAGAATTCATTGATAAGTGCTGGGCTAACTTTTAATGTTCAACCTCGCCTCCCTCTTTGCCCGGTCAATTTTAGTTTCACATCAGAATCTTCTGGAAATAAATGAGCCTCTCCCTCAGTACCATGATATCTGAACGTACCACCTTTGCTGTTGAAGTTTTAATTTTGTTGCAGATTGATCAGCTCTCCCTGGCCATGGTTCACTATTCCAGTGTTACAGAGGTAGGAAATCCCACTGGACTGAGAAAACAGCCCATTTTCTGATCCTCTTTGGTTAAGAGGGAGAATTCATTGATAAGTGCTGGGCTAACTTTTAATGTTCAACCTCGCCTCCCTCTTTGCCCGGTCAATTTTAGTTTCACATCAGAATCTTCTGGAAATAAATGAGCCTCTCCCTCAGTACCATGATAGCTGAACGTACCATCTTTGCTGTTGAAGTTTTAATTTTGTTGCAGATGGATCAGGTCTCCTTGGCCATACTTTTGGGGACATGAGGGGGTCTTACTGTCTGCTTTCCAATTTCATGATGTGACTGGAAGCTTGACTGTGTGCTGACTTTTCCTATTCATGTGTGGCTGTTCCCAGTGCTCTAATAGCAAAATCAGACTGGTATAGCTCTGAGCCCTGATTCTCATCCACTTCCATCCTCTCACAGTTAGTTTTGACTCCGTGGCTAGACAACAGAGAACTGGGGGAAGGCAGGATATATGTAGCTCTGTGGAGAAATGTCTGTATTGTTTCACATCAGAATCTTCTGGAAATAAATGAGCCTCTCCCTCAGTACCATGATAGCTGAACGTACCATCTTTGCTGTTGAAGTTTTAATTTTGTTGCAGATGGATCAGGTCTCCTTGGCCATACTTTTGGGGACATGAGGGGGTCTTACTGTCTGCTTTCCAATTTCATGATGTGACTGGAAGCTTGACTGTGTGCTGACTTTTCCTATTCATGTGTGGCTGTTCCGAGTTGTTTTTGTTTTTGTTGTTATTGTTCCCAGTGCTCTAATAGCAAAATCAGACTGGTATAGCTCTGAGCCCTGATTCTCATCCACTTCCATCCTCTCACTGTTAGTTCTGACTCCGTGGCTAGACAACAGAGAACTGGGGGAAGGCAGGATATATGTAGCTCTGTGGAGAAAATGTCTGTACTAACAGGGCAATAGAGGAAGAGGTTATTACTAAGGGAAAGTGAAACTATAGGAGATCCACAGGAAAGCTGAACAGTGAGTGGTACCACTGAGAAAAAGATACACACACACACACACACACACACACTTTTCTAATCCCTATTTAAACAAAATCGCATGAAACTGATTTCATCAACAACCAAATTTATTGAGTTTCTACCATACGCCAGGCACTTAGAGAAAGGGAGTGAGAGAGAAAAAGAGAATGGATGTAATAGAATATATTCTTCCTTTTTTAAACTAGTAATAAACACTAGTCGAAGACTGGTATAGCTCTGAGCCCTGATTCTCATCCACTTCCATCCTCTCACTGTTAGTTCTGACTCCGTGGCTAGACAACAGAGAACTGGGGGAAGGCAGGATATATGTAGCTCTGTGGAGAAAATGTCTGTACTAACAGGGCAATAGAGGAAGAGGTTATTACTAAGGGAAAGTGAAACTATAGGAGATCCACAGGAAAGCTGAACAGTGAGTGGTACCACTGAGAAACTAAGATACACACACACACACACACTTTTCTAATCCCTATTTAAACAAAATCGCATGAAACTGATTTCATCAACAATCAAATTTATTGAGTGTCTACTATACGCCAGGCACTTGGAGAAAGGGAGTGAGAGAGAAAAGAAGAATGGATGTAATAGAATATATTCTTCCTTTTTTAAACTAGTAATAAACGCTAGTCGGATAAATTTCAAAACGATCAGATGTGTATCAACCCTGCAAAAGCTTCATTTATGCCTCCTGTAATTTGAGTTTTTCTGTGAGTTTAGGAACCTTGAGTAAACAAGAGCTCATCCTTATGATGAATACAGGAAACATGTGTCGAGATGGAGCTGTGGTCTGGGATACTACTAAGGGAAAGTGAAACTATAGGAGATCCACAGGAAAGCTGAACAGTGAGTGGTACCACTGAGAAACTAAGATACACACACACACACACACACTTTTCTAATCCCTATTTAAACAAAATCGCATGAAACTGATTTCATCAACAATCAAATTTATTGAGTGTCTACTATACGCCAGGCACTTGGAGAAAGGGAGTGAGAGAGAAAAGAAGAATGGATGTAATAGAATATATTCTTCCTTTTTTAAACTAGTAATAAACGCTAGTCGGATAAATTTCAAAACGATCAGATGTGTATCAACCCTGCAAAAGCTTCATTTATGCTGCCTGTAATTTGAGTTTTTCTGTGAGTTTAGGAACCTTGAGTGAACAAGAGCTCATCCTTATGATGAATACAGGAAACGTGTCTCAAGATGGAGCTGTGGTCTGGGATACAGCACCATAACCAAGCCCCTGTATTGTTGTGCACTCCTGATTCATGATTTGCACTCCTCAGTTACCTCTGAGGTAATAATCACATTGACATTTTTAAGGAACATTTTAGGTCAGTCCTTCTGTTGTCCACAGGGTCCCTCTATTGGCCACAGAACAAATTCTTAGCTTCCGGAATGTTAACCTGCAGAGCTGTAAATATTTCAATGAATATATCCATTGGGTTTTTTTTTTTATTTATTTATTTTATTTATGTATTTTTGGCTGTGTTGGATCTTAACCTGCAGAGCTGTAAATATTTCAATGAATATATCCATTGGGTTTTTAAAAAAATTTATTTATTTTATTTATGTATTTTTGGCTGTGTTGGGTCCTCGTTGCTGCGCACGGGCTTTCTCTAGTTGCGGCGAGCGGGGGCTACTCTTTGTTGCAGTGCACGGGCTTCTCATTGGGGTGGCTTCTCTTGTTGCGGAGCACGGGCTCTAGGCACATGGGCTTCAGTAGTTGTGGCATGTGGGCTCAGTAGTTGCAGCACGCGGGCTCAGTAGTTGCGGCTTGTGGGCTCTAGAGCGCAGGCTCAGTAGTTGTGGCGCACGGGCTTAGTTGCTCCGCGGCATGTGGGATCTTCCCAGACCAGGGATCGAACCCGTGTACCCTACATTGGCAGGCGGATTCTTAACCACTGCGCCACCAGGGAAGCCTTATCCATTGGTTTTAATATTCCCTTTATGGGCATATTAAATTTGCCCAATTTCCTAATCTTTAAAATGAGTGTGTTACAATAAATGGTTCCTAAGGTCCATTTATCTTCACGTTATATACAGTTAGCCTTCTTTCCTCATCAAGTTTAATAGATAACACAAAGCATCCTTTGCGTCTTTTATTTTCCACCCTAACTCCAGGATATTATTCACCAACTTTGAGGTTAAGAAATGGATGAATCCACTCATTGGCTCCATTAATCTCTAGACTCTCCTCTCTTTTCCATTTCATTATGAGACATGTATACAGATTTAGGAGTCTGAATATCACTCTCATCCAAAGGTATTTAAGTACCTCTTTATATACACTATTATCCAGGACAATTTAGGGAATTTAAAGTCTAAAACAAACTTCATGGATGCAGACAAACATACAGAAGATATAGAAAATAGAATAAAAAACCTCAGGACATATGTAAGTGGAAGTGTTTGCTGAATCTATGTAACTAGTAGGTGTGAAAGAAGTACAAGAGTGCTTTTGAGGTATTGATTTATTTGTTTTATTGGGATAAGAGGTCTATTAGTAAATCATTGGATAAATATTTACACCTTCGATAAGTCTCTGGGGTGAACATATCCCCCAAAAGAGTCAAGCTTCATGCAAGTCTTAGCCAGCCTAGCAAACTTGAGCAAGTCATTTCTTTTTTTCTCATATTCTCCAACTTAAGAAAGAAAGAAAAATTGAGCCATCTAGAATTAGAAATAGGCTGTATTCATATATTCATTCTTTCAGCGGGCAATTAGAAGGAAAATAATTGATCTGGAAGCTGGTTTTGAAGTTAATTATGAATTCCCTTTGTAACATGAGGATGTATATTTCTCCCGAGTCCTCAAAGGAGTGCCTACAAAGTGTTTTGATTTTTTGTTTTATCTTTTTGGCCGCTGCCATGCAGCATGCGGGATCCTTAGTTTCCCAACCAGGGCTCTAACCTGCGCCCCCTGCAGTGGAAATGCTGGAAGCGCGGAGTCTTAACCACTGGACTGCCAGGGAAGTCCAAAAGTGTTTTGAGATTCATGAACTCAGGGCACTTATTCTCCATTCTAGCTACTTATCTTCTGACTTCCTATTTAAGCCAGGTTTGAGATTAGGCTAAAAACTTTCAGTGTCCTCGTTGTTAAATAAGTCTGTCTACCAATGATTTGAAGGTGGAGAATAACAATACTCATTTCAGAAATTATTGGCCAGATGATGAAACCTTTGTTGTCATGTAGGAACCATCAGACTGCACCAAGAATGAGATCTGGAATTTGAATGTGAATGTCATTTTGTGCTCATCACTTATGTATCCCATGGGAAAAAATAATAGGTCAAAATCATTATTTGGTAATAAGAGCAATAAAGTTCATATGTAAAATCAGCCATTTTTATTTGCGTCTTTCCATTGCAGATTCCTAATATTTCATGGCAGGAGGGGTGGATAAACTTAGGAATAGTGAAGACAACAAGAAATTAATCCAGAGCTTTCCTCATAGCTCAGAACCTGTCCTCAGTAAGAGTAGTGATCACACAGCTTCCTTCCTTTCTGTACTTCATTTTCTTCCCTGCTTTTTAATTGTGCTATATACTCCAAAGTCAGTAGATCCTATTGATTTTGTCATTTTCTATTAGAAGTAACTCATTGAGATGAAATGTAAACTGGAGATTAAAAGACCTGCACTGTCAACAGTCCAGGACAGCCTGTTTCCAAGTCTTCTGATTCTTTGGCCAAAGAACAGTGCCATCCCTTCCTTTATGCATGGTAATGGTTCAAGGGTTCGAATATATACACAAAATAGTGAGCTGCTGAGAAACAATACAGGGTTTAACTTCATTGACATTAAGAGCTTCCTTGTTAGGGTTAAAAAAAATTAAAATAAGGTACCAAGAAGGTTAGGAAATCTCAGAAAATTTTTAAAGAAAAGAATAATTATCTTTCCAGAGCTTGCAAGTCTATTGCAGAGAGGATCTCTCCATATAAGCCCAGGCCCAGGGGTTCTCAAATCTAGATGTACATTAGAATCGCCCAGAGAGCTTTTAAGAAATTCAATGCCTACATTTCCACACCCTAAAACCACTGAAATAAGATTCTATGGGGATTGGTCTCTCAGATACAGTAAACAGTTGATCCTAAGTTTCAGTATTTTTAAACAGGGCGATTCTAAGGTCTAATCAGGGTGGAAAACCCGTTGCTTATTCAAGGAATCTATTGTATTACAGTGTTAGGAAGAGAAAAGAAAGCTGTTTCCCCAGCTCAGTAATCTAAGTTAGTGGGGTGTGAAAACGGGAACGCATTCTTTTGGGAGCAAAGAACAGGTAGCTCTTGAAAGATCTTATATTTTCTTTTTAGTAATTACCCATAATGTTACGCATAACAAAAATAATAAATCCACTTACAGTTAAGTTTAAATCGTGTGTAATCTGTCTTTGAGTTGTGTTGGTTTTCTTTGTGGGGGAGATGTATACCCCACCACGACCTAAAGTCCTTTAAAGCAAGTATTTCCAATTAACCAGATATTCAACCCCTAATAATGCTCCATTTATTTCAAGCAATTATTTTTACAACACAGTTTCATTGTTAAAAAAAAATTAGGATAAGCTTTTGGACTTTATTATAACAGAATTTTAAACCGGTATATTTGTTGGAATTAAAATATAAATATATATATGCCTGTTTCACAAAGATGTTTGTGGGGCATTGGGGAGGAAAACTTGGCCATCTTATTCCACGTTGCTTATTAAGAAGTATAGATCTAAGCAACATTTATAACAAAAGAAGGGAAACTTCAGTGTGGAAGCCTGGTAATGGCATTCTGTCATGGAAAAAGAGGGCAGAGAGAAGCTTCCCATACTTGTAGATTATCAGTGGGCAAATATGATAATTAGTCATGTTTCCAAGAACTAGCAAAGATGCGGTGCTGCAGAAAGTGGATGAGACTAAGGCCAAAGGCCAAGGACTATATGGATTCGGGACTGTGATGCTCACTTGTGAGATGAGGCAGTGAGAGCAGCAAGTATAAGCAATTCTTTCAAGAAAAATGACTACAAATGAGAGAAGAGAGAAATAGTAGCTAAAGGAGGCTTGGGAGGGAAGAATACATGTAAAATAAATTTCAGCTTTCTGGAAGACCAGGTAGATGGTGGTGCCATTACAGAGGTTAGGGAACAGAGCAAAGAGTTGGGAAGGTTATGAAAAAATCAACATCAGCAAGGACATCACTGCCTCCAAGGCCCTTTGGATGGTGCATATGACATCTCCCTTCTCCTGGCATTCAGATATTTGGTGGAACCTTGGAGAATGAGAATTCCTCCAGGACCCCCGGCTAATTGGAAGAGGGATTAAGGAAGCCCTTAATCTTAAGGAAGAGATACTAGACTTACTGCTAATATAAGTAAGGTAGTGCTCTAGGAATTAATTACAATGAAGCCTACATTACTGTAAAAAGTTGGTGGAGACAAGAACAGAGAGGGACAAGTAAATTAATTCTATTCTGATCACACTGAGCTTTGAGCATTGTACTGAAAATCCAAGATCTGGAAGGTGTGTCAAGCCAGGACACAGAGCGCAGGACATGTCTGCTTAGGTTCATTCATGGGCAAATCTATATTGAGCACCTCTGGAATACACCAGCCTCTGGCCTCTGCACTAGAGATACATATGCTTAAGAAATCTTCCTGCAGTTGGGAGCTGAGGATGAAGAGGTCCAGAGTTAAGTGGGTGTGGAGTAGCTCTTGGGACAGGTCTCTGTGGAAAACATCTCTCCTGTTTTCCACATCTCAGCCTTTTACCTTATTTCTCCTTCCATATAACTAGCCCTTTTGATGACCCATTCTCATTTTTTTTCTTCTTCCAGATGTCGGAGAGGGTTGACTGGTTACAAAGCCGAACTGGAGTTTGCCAAGTTTATGTCTATTCCCCCGGGGATGACCAACTCCAGGACTGGAAAACGGTAAGTGTCAGCCGCCTTATAAAACCTGAGTTAGGAATATGTGCCATTAAGAGTAGCTTTATTCTCTCCACCCCCACCTCTTATTCTTGAAGATGAAGTTACTGGGGGAAAAACGAACTCCTTTAGAACAAGTGATATTGTCATTACATCATGCAACTTAGTATCCGGCACTGTTAAGTCAGAGTCCCGTCAGAAGATGGAAACCGCACCAGTGACTGAATGTTAAAAAACTGCTCGGTAAAAAGTATTTAAGTTAACTACTAAAAGCTGTGAAAGACGACTCAAAGAGTTCCAGAAGCAGCAAATGCAGAAAGCAGCTACTACCCCTAGGCTGAAAGAGTAAACAAGGAAGAAACTAAGGCTCACGAAAGCTCCCTCGCCCTCAACCAGGGCTGCTTCCGATCTCCTTGGAGAGAGTGAGCTGCAACAGCACAGCCACCCTCATCCCAGTCGTGCTGAAGACACTTGCCAGAGGGTACGGGGGCCCGAAGGGAAACGCGTCCCACCTGTGATGACCACGTAGTGCCCCTCCAGTGCCCCCTGTCAGCAAAGCCAGCTGCCAGAGGAGAAGTGTTTATAAAGAGTCCAGTTCCAGAGGCACAAAGCGAGACAAAAAAGGGTGCACTTGCAGTTGAGAGGCAACAATGAATAACTGGCACAGACACTGTGCTGAGTCTTAGGGTCAGAGATAGAAAAATAAATTAGAATTCTCTCCCTTTAAGGATCTCACAATCTAATGGAATCCCCATTGTAATCCTCATCCTTAGTACTAACATTTATCAAGCATCTACTTGCATGTAATGTTACATGATCCATATTCTGTTTGTCCAAAATCTATTTGGTCTGCCTTATATAGCTTAAGAAAGAAAACATTAACAAATCTACATTAAGACATTAGGACCTACAGATACTAGATATCCAAGTAATGTAGAGTAAGTGCGAATCAAAACTGCTTCCACTAGATCTTTTATTTACTTCCGCCCTTTTCTTTAGAAAAACAACAAAAAAATGAGTTTCAATATTAAATCAAATTAACAAAAATTTCTCAATTTTTCAGTAAGTGAGAAGCACTCTAGCGGGTGTAGTAAAGAATGAAACAATTTCTGTCCTCGCAGACCATATCATTCATTTGGGAAAATAAAAAATACACATGTGCTCTAAATAACTAGTAGACACCAATTATAAGAAGTTCATGGTAATTTGCCAAATGGATTTTCTGGACAATAATTGCTCTGGGTGTTTAAAGAACAGATCATTTCGAAGTGGGAGATAGGGAAAATTTTATAAAGTATGTTTAATTGAGTTAGAGGTGAAGAATAGGACGGGAGGTATATGTGTTGACTTAACACTAAGCTACTGAAGCAGAAGATGGCTGAGGAGAGAAAATTAAACCCCTTAACCCTTTTCATATTCTCCTTGAGGGCCATGAAAAATTTCCCTGTTCTTAATTAAGAAAGACTCAGAAATAATTGGGCATCCACCTTCCCCAACTGTTCAAGATACTAGTCCATAAGAAAGTTAAAGGATGCAAGAGGGCAAAAGGTTTGGAGGAGATGGGTTAGTATTAGTATTTCCGCCTGTCACTCTGACTTCGTCAGCTACTTCTGCAAAATTCTTCTGGATTGAGTGGAATAATGCACATAGGGTGCACACATTTTAGTTTAAAAAACATAAATAGACAACTGAAAAACTAAAACACACCAAGCTAACACAACTCTTTAGACTCCATCATGAAGCTCGATGCTGTGCTATAGGGTTGTTTTTCCTTATTGTTCTGTGAAAAGAATTGAAAAGGATAAAAAGTAAAATCTACATCTGCATTATAATAAGACTGTACATGTTACAGCCTAATTTTGTAAACATGCCTATTTGCAAATAGTGTGCCCATCCGTAAAAGTGGGTAACATTAAGGAATAATTTTCAAAAAAGGGCAAAATCGAGACTCCCAATTAGATACAAAAATGAATGCATGTTAAAGATTTTTTCAACTGATTGATGAGGAAATTGGTGAGACGTATTACAACCGGTTCAAAGGCGAATTTTTTTAAAAGGTATACTTACAGATCAGGAAAGTTGAAATGAATGTGCCAATCAAGGCAAAACTGGCCTCTTCCACAGCTAAACCTCCACTGGACAGAAGTTACATGTTTGTAGACGCGTTGAATTATTTTGCATTGCTATCAATTATCTGCAGCTTACAGAGTTGTAAAGTAGCTCACTCAGAATCAGAATCAGGTTATGTGGACGGCTATATGCAATGCTCAGTCTACAGACTATGGACTATAGATAGTGCATAGTTTTCTATTGAAGCGCAAATGTTTTTCCTACACTTACCTCCATTTTTATTGAAAAAAATCTCAAAATAAGACAAATTTTGATCACAAAATAAGGCTAGTCTCATCAGATTTGGTCTGATTATTTATATACTTGCGGCAACCAGATAAGCCTTAAGTTTGCTTTACTGGAACTTTTTATAAGGAGTCACAGATTGGCCTTTAACAGGATCTTTTTGTTTTATTTTATTTTTGGCTGCATTGGGTCTTAGTTGCAGCACGCAGGATCTTCACTGCGGTGCACAGGCTTCTCTCTAGTTGCAGCATGTGACTCCAGAGCCATGGGCTCTGTAGTTTATGGCACATGGGCTCAGTAGTTGTGGTGCGAGGGCTTAGTTGCCCCGTGGCATGTGGGATCTTAGTTCCCCAGCCCGGGATCAAACCCACATCCCCTGCATTGGAAGGCGAACTCTTAACCACTGGGCCACGAGGGAAGTTCCAAATTGGCTTTTAAAGGCCTGCATTGTTTGCTGTCCTGAGAGCAGGGAGTCAAAACTAAGACTCTCTCTCCACCAGGTTTCACCTGCAGTCCCTAGAAAAATAGGCGTGTATTCTGTTGGATTCCTGTGAAACTACTGTTCCTAAATATAGTCGCAGCCACTTATATTAATCATAATTTTTAACCTAAGTACTTTCCATCTATTTCACAAAGAAACCTGGGAGAGAGGAGGTTTACAATGGTGAACTGTCACATAGCAGCTGAAGTGCAGACTAACAGAGCTTATGGACCAGACAGGACGACTTTACAGACATACACATCCCTTATACAATCTAAGTGGCAAAAACAAACACATTCATTAACAGACCCAAAGATTTAAACTCTCTATGTAATAAAAATAGAAAGCAAAAACATATAAATTATGCTTAGCTATTAGTGTTTCACAATTCTATCTTACTTAGAAATGATCTAAGTATCCAGTGAATATCCATTAATTAGCTCAATTTAATACCAGTCCAGTGTTTTAAGTTACATAAAGATGTTGGAAATTTATCATCAAGCTGACATACTATAAAACATAATAACTGTTGAAACAAAGTTTGTCAGGATAAATATTCAATTTGACTAAACACATTTTATATTTCTCATGATCTTAAACATTAAGTACAAGTAATACGAGCTGATTGGATCTGCATAACCTGTATAAGTTTATGAAGAGCACATCAACATAAAATAAAAACGTACACTTAATGTTATACCTAACTCTGGTAAATCAGAAAAGACGTAGCTGTTTTTATTAAACCAAAATTATTAAACTAATCTTATTTACCAAAAATTTACCCAACTATGTGAACTTAGATTCCTAAAATATTTCTGAGTTAGGCTCTATAAGAATACTTTTTCCAGTCAGAATAGAGATTCTTTTGCTCAAGAAACTTTATAATATTAACTTGTTAATGCCACGTGGAGGTAGGAAGACATTATTACTTACACTTAATGCTTTTCTGAATGGCAGACACATAATGATTCAAACACTGATAAACAGCATAGAGCCTCAATTCTAAACTTTCATCCAGTAGATTCAAATGTCCAGTTTTCAACCAAAAAAAATTTACAAGTCATACAGAGAAACAGGAAAGTATGGCCCATTCAAAGGAAAAAAATAAATCAACAGAAACTGTCTCTGAAAAAGACCCAATGGCAGATCTACTAGACAAAGACTTTAAAACGACTGTCTTAAAGATGCTCAAAGAACCAAGGGAAAGATGTGGAGAAAATCAAGAAAATGATGTATGAACAAAGTGGAAATATCCATAAAGAGATAGAAAACCTAAAGATAAACTAAAAGAAATTCTGGAGCTGAAAAGTACAATAACTGAAATAAAAAAATCACTAGAGGGATTCAAAGGCAGATTTGAGCAGTCAGGAGAAAGAATTAGCAAAATTGAAGATAGGACAATGGAAATGATCAAATCTAAGGAACAGAAAGAAAAAAAAAAGGATTGAAGAAAAGAAACAGAGCCAAAGGGCTCTGTGGGACACCATCAAGAGAACAAACATGCAGCATGGGAGTCCCAGTAGGAGAAGACAGAAAAAAAGGGACAGAGAGAATATTTGGAGAAATAATGGTTGGAAACTTCCCAAATCTAATGAAAGATGTGAATATAAGCATCCAGAAGTTCAGTGAACTCCAAATAGGATGAAATCAAAGGACTCACACTGGGATACATCATAATCACACTTTCAAAAGGCAAAGACAAACGGAATGCGGGTAGAAGTGATGTTTGTCACTTCCAGGCCTGGACAACAAAAGTTTCTCATTCAATCCTCCACAGTCTCTGGTGTTTCCCATACACTCGCTCAAAAGAAAGATTCTGAGTCCCTAAGGGAGGGTGAAACCATGCAAAAGCAGAGCCTGAGCCCCTGAGTCACTGCAAAGAAGGCTGCTCATCAAATGCCCTGTCTAAATGATGTTATACACAGACACTATATACATATTGAATTGTTTTATTATAGTTTATGATACACATCATTCATCTCCCCTAAATCACCTCTGCAAAGTGGGCTATCAGGTTGGTCTCCCTGGTGAATAGTTTGTACACTGGAACCCACTGAATTTTCCATTTCTTGGAAGTCTTTGCTCTGACTCCACCACCTTTTCTCTGTCCCTTTCTCAGACATGGATACACGCAGCTCTCTTTCCTTCAGCTTCTTCTTAAAACTAAATTTTGTCCTTTTAGAAGTTCACCCTTGTTACCCACCTTTGGTTCAGAAAAACAATTTTTTAAAAGATTCACAGAGAAACTCAGTAGTCTCTTCACACCTCCCACCCAGGCTGATGGGAATGAATTACAGGACACACCCCTAGCCATGCTCTCTTCCAGCACTTCTGTTTTCACCCAGAGCACTACTTCCCATACGTGTAGGAAGTCAAGTTTTATTCCCTAGTACTCCCACAGCTGGTTAACCACATTACCCTAACGATCAAGCTTCTTGACTTCTCTTCCTCTTCTCTTACCTCTTCTGAAGTCTAATCTTCATTTGACATGTTTAAGGAGTACTACCTGTCTGATACATTCCGTTTCAAGTGTACAGATTATTTTGTGCATATTATCTCATTTAATCTTAATCACAATCATATGAGGAAATTATTTAAAAATAATAATAACTACCATATGATCCAGCAATTCCACTTCCTGGTATATATCTAAAGGAAACAAAATCACCATCTCGAAGAGATATCTGCACCTCTGTGTTCATTGCAGCATTATTAACAACAGCCAAGACATGGAAAACAGCCCAAGTGTCCGTTGATGGACAATGAATAAAGAAAATGTGGTTCATATATACAGTGGAATATTATGAGAAGAAGGAAATCTTGCCATTTGTGACAATAGCTGCTAAGTGAAATAAGTAAGACAGAGAAAGACAAATACCATATGATCTCACTTATATGTGGGCTCTAGAAAAAGAAAAGAACACATAAACTCATAGGTGCAGAGAACAGATTGGTGATTGCCAGAGGTGGGTGGGCAAAATGGGTGAAGGAGGTCAAAAGGTACAAACTTCCAGTTATAAAATAAATAAATCCTGGGGATATAATGTACAGCATGGTGACTATAGTTAATAATACTGTAGTGTATATTTTGTATATTTGAAAGTTGCTAAAAGAGTAGATCTTAAAAGAGCTCAGCACAAGAAAAACATTTTTCAACTATGTGTGGTGATGGTGGACGTTTGACTTACTGTGATGATCATCTCACAATACGTATACAGATATCGAATAATTACAGGTGAATAATTACACCCGAAACTAATATAATGTTATATGTCAACTGTATTTCAATGGAAAAAAAAACCTTTTAGTCATGTGTCAAAGGTAAACACAGAAACCCAAAACTCACCTGTCCAGAGGTTAAAGAACCCTTCTCCTTCCAACGAGGCACAAAATTCCAAACTGATTTGAGCTTAAGATAGGCAAAAAATACTAGAAAAATAGATTTTCTGTTATCTGTCACCAACAGAGAATAGATCTCTATAAACCATTAATCCATTAAAGAAATCACCAAATGGTGATACAATAAAACCACATTCTCAAGCATTGCTGCCACCGGTGATTATTGGCCATGGAAAAACCAAAATGAAAACCAAAACCAAAATTCGCAGAGAGGAAAATTAAGACTAGAAAAACAGAACGTCTGCAAAGTTCTGTTGCCCTTTGGATTCAACTTTGGGGGCCTAAGAAAAGACGCACCTGGTACACTATCCTCATGACGATATTTACCTCTGTTAGGCAAATCTGTTGGACATCTTGGCAAAGACTTCCAAAACTGTTAAAAGATCATTTTCAGAGAAAGGTGAAATAATGACTCTCATATGAATATAAAAAAAATCTTGAAAGATTTTATTTAACTCATTAATGAGGAGCTGGTGCAGTTCAAAGGAGAATCAAAGGAAAAAGACATGTATAGATCAGGAATATTGAAGTGAATGTGCAAATGGAAGCAAAACTGACCTTTTCCACAGTGGGAGAGACAGTAAGTAATTCTTCCCTGGTCAGAATTAATATGTGTGTAGACAAGAATTATATTGCATTGCTATCAGTTATCTACAGTTTACAGAGTTATCAAATAGCTCTGAGAGAATCAGAATCAGAAAATGTGGAAAGGTATGCTATAGATTATGCATAGTTTTCTACTAGAGCACAAATTTCCTTATAGTAGCTATTATTCAAATTAGCAGAACCATTTAGGAGGACTTTGAACCAAGCTCTGTAGCCCACAAGCAACTTAAACCAGCCTGTAGAGGCTCAGCTGCTTTTCTCTTCTTCCCAAGTCATCCAAACATAACAGAATACTGTAGGGGTGGAGAGTGCCAATTTTAGAGTCCAAACTCGATTTGAATACTAGCCCCCATCGTGTAGTAGCTGTGAGATGTTAGTCAGTATTTAACTTCTCTAAGCCTCAGTTTTCCACCTGTGAAACTGGAAGAGGGATGCCCACCTCACAGGGTAAGTATGAGAATTAAATAAAGTAACATGCATAGAGCACTAAGCACAGTGCCCGGTAGGCCTAAGTAGTTAACAAATAGTAGCCAGCAATTCTATGATACTTGGTAGTTAAAATACCAAATGATTCTTTAAAGATGGGCAGTACTTGTGGTCATCCCCAGAGAGATATAACTCGTCATTACAATGATCCCTTACATTTGATGATAAATAGGATACTTTTACATACATTCTTATTTTAGCCTGTGTTCAAGTGAAGATTATAGATTATAGTAGGTGAATACATAAATACGCCCATGTGCTTATCACAGCTAATGTCCACCAAAGAATCTGCATTCACTCAAAACTCATAAATTGTCCACAGATACCAACTCCTCAATTACAAATCAGATTTTTAACTTAAGTCATGTCAAAGAGTCCACTGGAAGCCATTGAACATATCAGATTGTGCTTGTGTAGCCCAGTAAAGTGATGAATTAGGCACAACTGTCCTTGAATTTTCTAATTTTTTGAAAACTATGCTGGAATAAGAGACCTAAATAAAACAGATCAACCACAAAAAAATAGCAATACATGAAAACTCTGATTCAGCTCAAACGCTACCTCTGTAGCTGCTGACAGTCAGATCTTCTTTTAAAAAAATAAATTTATTTATTTAATTTATGTTTTTGGCTGCATTGGGTCTTCGTTGCTGCACACGGGCTTTCTCTAATTGCAGCAAGTGGGGCCACTCTTGGTTGCGGTGCACGGGCTTCTCATTGCGGTGGCTTCTCTCTCTTTTTTTTAAGTATTTTAAAAATTTATTTATTTATTTATTTATTTATTTTTGGATGCGTTGCATCTTCGTTGCTGTGCGCGGGATTTCTCTAGTTGCAGCAAGTGGGGCGACTTTTCGATTTCTCTAGTTGCAGCAAGTGGGGCCACTTTTCGTTGTGGTGCCCGGGCTTCTCATTGCAGTGGCTTCTCTTGTTGCGGAGCACGGGCTTCAGTAGTTGTGGCACATTGGCTCAGTAGTAGTGGCTCGTGGACTCTAGAGCTCAGGCTCAGTAGTTGTGGCACACGGGCTTAGTTGCTCCACGGCATGTGGGATCTTCCCAGACCAGGGCTTGAACCCGTGTCCCCTGCATTGGCAGGCGAATTCTTAACCACTGCACCACCAGGGAAGCCCGCAGTGGCTTATCTTGTTGCAGAGCATGGGCTCTAGGTGCGCGGGCCTCAGTAGCTGTGGCACACGGGCTCAGTCATTGTGGCTCACGGGCTCGAGAGCGCAGGCTCAGTAGTTGTGGCGTATGTGCTTACTTGCTCCGTGGCACGTGGGATCTTCCTGGACCAGGGATCAAACCCATGTCCGCTGCGTTGGCAGGCAGATCCTTAACCACTGAGCCACTGGGGGAGCCCTGACAATCAGATCTTAAGGACAGATGTTGTTGGAGTCAGTATAGTGCAGTGGCCAAGAGCATGGGCCCTGGAGTCACTGCCTGGGTTGGAATTCCTCCTCCGTCAATGATTGTAGTTGTATAACCTCAGGTAAGAAACTAACTTAAATCTCTCAGTTCTTCAATTTCCTCTTCTGTAAAATGTGGGTAATAAGAGAGCTAGCATTTAAGTTTACTGCCAGAATAATATTAAATGAGATAACAGGCCTAAAATACTTGCAGCAGTGCCTGATACATAGTAAGCACTCAATAAATGTCAGTTACATCGGTGGGACTGATGGAGCAGTTAAGGCTTGAGAGAGGCAACCAGTTTTGTAACTGATCTTTGAGGTGGTCCTGAATATTCCATATCTTTGCTTTGTTATAGTTGGATGAATCCTTGTCTATTTTTAAAGAAGCCTCACGTGATCCCATCAGAGTGCTCAGCTGGCTCCGCAGAGACCTGGAAAAAAACACAGCAGGGCTCCAAGATGTTAGAGTCAAGCCTGGAGAAGCATCATTTGGTGGGGAAATGGTCAACTCAGGAGACCAACGCAAAAGTTTCTGTGTGGACTATTATAACACCACCACCAAGGGCAGTCCAGGGAGACTGCGTTTTGAGATGAGTTACAGAGAGAACCCTTATCAGGGCCCCAGTGCCCACGTTGGTAACATGAGCTCAGTAGACGAAGTTTCCTTCTACGCCAATCGCCACACAAATCTCGTCATAGTCAGTGCCCGCAAGGAGATCAACAAGAGGATTGACGGCTCTGAGAACAAATGCGTCCATCAGTTAGTGTCCGTGGGGGATAAGCCTTCACCCAACAAAAGCCTGAGCAAGGTGGCATCAGAGCTGGTGAACGAGACTCTCTCTGCCTGGTCCAAAAACTCCACCTCGGATAAGGCTCCTGGCTCCTGTGACAGAGACTCGGGAACATTACAGAGTCCCCTGAATTTAAAATACAAAAGCGCTTTGAAGATCAAGGACAGCACCAAGGAAAGCAGGAGTCCAGACGACAAGCCTTCTTCTAAGAAGACTTTCTTCTATAAGGAAGTGTTTGAATCTTGTAACGCAAGCGATGCCACAGAGGGTGGAAGGTCCTTACCCGCAGAGGGAGAGATGTTCGGAGAGCAGGAAAGGCCCAATGACTTCACAGCTTCTGTCAGTCAAGAGATCATCACCTATGTTAACCGTGTGGTGTCTGATATGATGGTCTCCATCATGAAGACACTCAGGATCCAAGTGAAGGACACGACCATTACCACCATCCTGCTGAAGGAGGTCCTGGTCAAGCACGCGAAAGAGGTGGTCTCAGATCTCATCGACTCCTTCAGGAAGAACCTCCACGACGTCACAGGGGCCCTCATGACTGATACGGGCTTTGTCTCGGCCGTGAAAAGAAGTCTCTTCTCTCATGGAAGCCAGAAGGCCACAGATATCATGGATGCCATGCTGGGTAAACTCTACTCGGTGATATTTGCCAAGAAACCTCCTGAGACTGTCAGGAAAACCAAGGACAAGTCTGAGAGTTACTCCCTCATGTCCATGAAAGGAATGGGTGACCCTAAAAACCGAAACATCAACTCTGCATCTGTGAAATCTAAAGGTAAATCGAGGGAAAAAATCTGCTCTCCTGCACCCAAACCCGAGAAGGAGAAGACTTGTGTTGAAACTCTGGGTGAGCACATCATCCAAGAGGGACTATCCCTGTGGCATAAAAATCAGCAGGAAGAAGGAAAATCTCCAGGTTTCCAGTGTGCACCGTGTGTAGCTTCCAACAAACAGTATAAACCTGCACCAGACTTTCCCTTGGGAGTTCTTTTCGATCCTTGCAACCTCAGTCCGTCTATGCATCACCAAGAGAAACCGGAGAATTTTATGTATGATTCAGACTCCTGGGCCAAGGACCTGATCGTATCTGCCTTATTTCTGATTCAGCAACACCTGGCCCAGGGGGGAAGCATGGATGCACAGAGTTGCCTTAAAGCTGCTGGCAGCACCAACTTGCAGGCCAAAAAGTCCCCTGCAGTTTCTGATGAGTCCGGCCTTAGGTCTCCTCATATGGGGGTTGACCAAGAAGAAGCAGAGAAGAAGGATCTAATGAGCGTTTTCTTCAACTTCATCCAGAACTTACTCGGTGAGACCATTTTCAAGAGCGACCGTAGCTCTGAACCCAAGCCAACTAAGGAAGAAGAGAGTCCCCAGTGTGAAAGACCTGTAACTCCTCCCATCAAATTAAATGAAGGCGATGAGGCTGGAGGTACTTTTGCTGGGCTGACCAAGAAGGTTGCTAACCAGCTAGATGACCACGTGAACGGGCAAATGGTAGAACATCTGATGGACTCAGTGATGAAGTTGTGTCTCATTATTGCCAAGTCCTGTAACTCTCCGTTGGCAGAACTAGGACATGATAAGTCTGGGGATACCAACTGGCCAACTTCAGCCTCCCCAGATAGCTTACATGAGTGTTTGCCAACCAAGGGCACAGGGACAGCAGAGATCCTCCTGAAGAATGCTTATGAAGCTATCTATAACGAAGGTTTATCAGGACAGCCTGAAACGGTTCAGAACAAGCAACTCCGAGCCGTTCTTCAATGGATGGCCGCCTCTGTGCTCCATGTCCCCGTTTTTTACTTTGGAGATCACGGTGACGGAATCCAGGAGAAGGTAAGGAAGTAGAATAGGGAATTTGGGAAGATTTATTAGGGGTTAATTAGGGTTTTAAGTTCTTTTTTTCTTTCTGAATGGAAAGAGAGCCACAAGAAGGGTAGAATGGGGACATTAAAAATTTGAAGCTCATGCCTCATGGTAGAGATAATGGGTAAATTAAAATTCAGCTTTGCCCCATAGGAGGCGTATCAAAGGGTAAACGAGAGATAAATCATTTTTTTTCTCTTTTTCTTCTGCGTATATTGATGGAAATGCACAAATAAGGAACCTCCAAGAGACTTGGTGAAAGAATCAGATTAAGGTCTGGGCTCAGGCTGAATTCTGCATGACAGCTTTGCCCAAAGAATGAGAAGGAGCTGCTGGGAAGTATCCCATCCTGAGGATGTGTTGCCGGGCCGGGGAGGGGGTGGGTGAAGGGCTAGACGGATGCCCTTTTCCAGCCTGTCATTCCTCTCGTAGCTGGTGGTCTAGGAAGTGTTGGGGCCTTGAAGGGATTCAATAAATAACACCCCTCTTCCCCTCACCCTAAGTTCTGAATCAATTGAGAAGTAAGACCAAAGAATAAGGCAGATGGAAAATCAGCTTATTACTGTTATTACTGATAAAGGTAATTGTGCCTTCTAACTCCTTTCTTCTCCCAGTTTAGGCCTTGGAACTTCTCACTGAAGGGAAATTTGGGGTCCAGAAAGCTTTTGTTTATGTAGTTGCTGTTTCATGCTAGTGTGGGAGAATTAAGAGAGGCCATCTCCACAGCGCGTGCGCGCGCGCGCGCACACACACACACACACACACACACACACACACACACAGACACGCAGGATTTTTTATTATTTTCCCTCATTTGAGAAAAGTAGAACGATGGCATTTTAAGTAGTAGGAGGTGGCACAAGAGGCTGGGATTATTTATAAAAACATTCATCTTCTTAGAAACCAGAGGACGTGGAGGAAGAGGCTTTCTCTGTTTAATATGTGGTATTAGTAAGCCTTGTAACTGGGTTACTTGGTTTATCTGATGACCCGGGAAGACCCAGAACTGTGTAGCCTATAGGATAGGCCACACTCAGCCTAAACGAGAAACTGTGTCATCTGTAGACTTGCTACTCATGTGGTCTGTGGACCAACAGCGTTGGCATCGCCTGGGAGCTCAGTACCAGTGCGGAATCTCAGGCTCCACTCCTGACCTACTGAATCCGAATCTTCGCTTTAGCAAAATCCCCGGGAGATTTGTGTGCACGTTCCATTTGGGCTGAAGGACAGAACGTGGAGATCCAATCTTAGATTTATCCCTAAGAGTCCTCGGCAAGTTCTGTCTCTACAGTTTTTCCAATCTGTACAACCAGACAGCTGTTTTGGCACGTAGCAATTAGCGGATGGGCCTGTATTCACAAAAACTTTAGACTGATGAAAAAAATCTAAAAAGCCTAGCTTTCATGTGTACAATGTGTGACACAGGCTTTGTTCTGACACCATCTTTTAAGTCATCCTCATCATACATAACATACATAATACATTCTGATTTTAGATCATTTTGAATTAGAATGTCTATGATATAATTCTCTAAAATGAGGACAGTAGACTTGCAGGCCTCCTTGTTCTACACACACACACATCTTTGCCCAAAGTAAAGACTATCATCTATTTTCTTAAAGGAAAAGAGGGAAGGATGAGCAGCAGCACATCCAAACTTCAGCTAATGAGTGGGTTTGCACTGGATGACAGTTGGATGAAGTATACATCAAAGAAACTACCTAAAAATGAGTCGCAATTTTTGGGGGGAAAGAGATTTAATTAACATATGCAAATATTTTCATGCTGATGCAGGTGATTGAACCTGGTAACACTGGGATGCCCATGAGCCCAATTCCTTTAAACAAATTTGCATCCATTTTTGAATAAGTAATGTGTGCATAGTTCAAAATCCAAAGGCACAAAAAAAGATGCACACTTGAAATTAAGGGCTTTTTCTCATCTTTATCTCCCATGCCATTTGCCCTCCCTGGAGAAAACCTTTCTGATCAATTTCTTGTTTATCCTTCCAGAAACGCTTATGCATGTACAAGTTAATACTTATATATACTTATCTTTTATAAAGTCACAAATGGTAGTCTTTTATCTATGTGTATATATTCTCTTCTGAAACATATAGAGTTGCCACATTCTTTTCTAATGGCTGCATATTTACTGTATGCAGGTGCTGTATGTAACCACTCTTCTATGGATGGACATTTCAGTTACCAATATTTTGCCACTATAATCAATGCTGCATGCACAGATTCAAATGTACCTGAACGTGTGCTTGTAGATTTTATATGTATTCCCCAATGCCTTTTATAGAGCTTGCACCAACAATATGACAGTGCCTATTTCCCACAGTTTAACCAACAGTCCATTCCAGACTTTTGACCTTTGCCAAGTGTTGCCTTACTTTTCACATATCTTATTAGGAACGAGGGTGAATACCTTTTCATATGTTTAAGAGCCATTTTTTTTTTTATTTCCTTACATGCTTTTATCTATAATTTTGGGGATTATTTTATTTTCAAAATAACTGTTACGTGTTGCCTAATTGTAAAGTAATGAATATTCGTTATAGAAAACTTGAAAAATATTAAAATATATATAAAAGAAGTTGTAAAACCCTCATATACTCAAAGTATAGAGATGACTGTTAATCCTTTGGTATCTTATCCTAGTCACGGCTGAGAGCACAAATCTTGAGACTGAAGCTGAAACTGTCTGCATCACACAATTTGTAGTTTATGGTTCACAATACCTTTTTAAAAATTTGTTTGTTTGATTTTTACTTGATTTGTTAATGTTTTATTTGTCAAGAAATTGCAAATGTGATTTTTAGGCAGATGATTGGAATGCTTTGGTTACTCTAAACAGGACCAGCTACTTGGCTTTTTCCTAAACAACAAAAATTACTCTCCCCACACACAAATATCTTAAAGAATGAATAATGATACTGTTTAAACCTGCCCTTATAACTCCACAGAATGGCTTAAATTTTTTTCCTCAAATGTAAGAGCCATTTTTGAATTTCCTTTTTCCTGGATGAATTACATGTTCGTGCCCCCTGCCCATTTTTCTGTTAGGTTGTTGGTCTTTTTTTCTTTATCTCTGAGAGTTTTTTTATATACAAGGAAATTAGCCTTTGTGATGTTAAATGTGATATTTTTATCATTTGACTTTTGACTGGTGTTTTTTGTTTTTTGTTGTTTTTGCCACACAGAATGTTTTAAATGTTTATGTAGTCAAATATGACAGTTTATCTTTTATTTTTCCTAGATTTTGTGTCATATTTTGGAAAACATTCTCTACGACAAAATATTAACAAGACTTCCCCATGTTTTTCTTCTAGTACTTTTATGGTTTTTTTAAAAAAATGTTTAAGACTTTGATCCATGTTGAATTTGTTTTCATATAAGGTGTGATGTAGGGATGCAATCTCCTATTTTTTTCCAGATAGCTGTCTTTTTTTTTAAACATCTTTATTGGAGTATAATTGCTTTACAACGGTGTGTTAGTTTCTGCTGTATAACAAAGTGAATCAGCTATACATATACGTATATCCCCATATCCCCTCCCTCTTGCGTCTCCCTCCCACCCTCCCTATCCCATCCCTCTAGGTGGTCACAAAGCACCAAACTGATCTCCCCGTGCAATGCAGCTGCTTCCCACTAGCTCAGATAGCTATCTGTCTTTGTTTTTTCTCAAAGCTTTCTATTCTATTCCATTGAATCATTTGTCTATACTTACTAGTTTAATACTATTTTCATAGCATATTGATTTAATTACTGTAATTCTGTAATATGTTTTAATATCTGATAAGCACTAGAGACTCCTTATTTCTCTGTCTCAGAAATTTTCTAGGCTATATTTCTCAGTTTCACCACCAGCCATAGGCAACCATCAACCTGCTTTCTAGCATTACAGATTTGCCTTTCTGACATTTTATATAATGGAGTCATAAACTATGTGGCCTTTTACATCTGGCTCTGTACACCTAGCATAACGTTTTTGAGGTTTATCCATACTGCAGTATATGTCAGTAGTTCATTTCTTTTATTGCTGAATATTTCATTTCATATGTTTTCTCTATCCACTCACCAGTTAATGGACATTTGGGTTGTTCCCACTAGTTGGCTATTATGAATAACGCTTCTGTGAACATTCACATGCACATCTTTGTGTGGACATAACGTTTTCATTTCTCTTGGGTGACAAGGAGTGTAATTGCTGCATCTTATGGTAAGTATACCTTCTTAAGAAACTGTCAAACTGTTTTCCAAAGTGGCTGTACCATTTTACGTTCCTACCAGCAATTTTTGTTGATTTCAGTTTCTCATTATTCTTTTTTTTTAATTATAGCTGTTATAGTGGTTTCTGACTGTGGATTCAATTTGACATACATACATTAAAATGACTAAAGATGTTGAACATCGTTTTTATGTCTTCATTAGCCATTCACATATATTCTTTGGTGAGTTGTCTATGTAAATCTTTGCCTATATTTTGACTGGGTTACAAGAATATAAATTTACAAGAATTCTTTATGTATTCTGGATACAAGTCCTTTATCAGATATATATGATTTGCAAATATTTTCTCTCAGTCTGTATCTTGTCTTTTTACTTAATGGAGTACTTCAAAAAGCAAAAGTTTTTAATGATGACATCTAATTTATCACTTTTTGCTTTCATTGCTTGTGCTTTTGATGTCATATCTGATAAATCTTTGCTTAACTCAGTGGTTCTCAACTGGAGGCAGTTTTGCCCCCAAGGGACATTTGGCAATGCCTGGAGACGTATTTTTTTGTCACAGCTGGGAAGGGGGAGTCTAGTGGGGAGAGGCCAGGGATGCTATAAACATCCTACAGTGCACAGAACAGCCCCTCAGCAAAGAATTACCTGGCCATAAGGTCAGTAGAGCCAGATTGCGAAACCCTGACCTAATAACCAGGGTCATGAGGATTCTCTTGTTTGTTTTCCTCTAAATAATAATTTCAGCTCTAATATTTAGGTCTGTGACCCATTTTGACCTCATTTTCATGTATAATATGAGGTAGGTGTCTAGATTCTAGATTCTTACTTCTGCGTGTGGTGGGTATGCCGTTGTCTTCAGCACCTTTGTCGAAAAGACAAATGGACATCTGGCCCTTTTGAATTCTTCCCCCTTTATACCAACAGAATCACCATAAATGTTGAGGTTCAAGCTCTCTTTTGATTGGTGTTTTCATGGTACGTCTTTTTCCATAATTTTACTTTTAACTTACCTATATCATTTGAAGTGAGTTTTTCCACAGGCAACGTAAATGTTTTTTTAATCTATTCTGACAGCAGTTGGTGTGTTTAGACCATTTACATTTAGCCTAATTATTGATATGCTTGGATTTAGGCCTATTATTTTCATGTTAGTTGTGTTTATTCTCTCTGCTTTTCCTGTTTTTCCTTTTGTTGCCTTCTTTTGGATTATTTAAACATTTTTTAGTTGTCCATTTTAATCTATCGTGCTTTTGTCTATATCTCTTTGTGTAGTTTTTCAGTGGTTTCTCTGGGGATCACAATAACATACCTAACTTTTCAGAGTCTAACTAGAGTCAATAGTTACCACTTAAATTGGAATGTAGAAATCTTCCTACCATATAGGTCCCTTTACCCTTCTGCCTTAGGTTGCAGTTATTTTATGTATTTAGTTGCAAAAATCCTTAGGGAATGTTATTTTTGCTTTCAAACATAAAGCACATTTTAAAGAATGGAGGCAAATCGTTTATTGTTTATCCTGAGATTTTTACTGTCTCTTTTGTTCTTTGTTCACTCCTTACATTCCCAGTTTCCTTCTGATACCATTGTCCTTTTGCCCGAAGAACAAGAGTGCATTTTCTGGCAATGAATTCTCTTACTTTAATCCGAATTTTTCTTTATTTGACCTTCATTCCTGAAGTATATGTTTTCTGGACATAGAATTCTGGTTTGACAGTTCTTAAAAAATGCTGTTTCACCTCCTCTGTCCTCTGTGGTTTCTGACGAGAAATCTACTGTCATTCGAATTGTTGTTCCCTTATACAAAATGTGCCATTTTTCTCTGACTGCTTTTAGATTTTTTTTTCTTTTTCTTTAGTTTTCAGCAATTTGATTGCAACAGGTCTTGAAGTGAATTTCTTTGGGTTCATGTTATTTCAGCTTCTTGAATTTGTCAGTTATGTCTGTTGGCAAATAGGGGAAGCTTTCATTAGGTATGTTTTCTGTACTCCCCTTTTTCTCCTCTCCTTCTGGGATTCTAATGACATAAATGTAAAATCTTTTGGAATTGTTTATTTTCTCAATCTGTTTGAAAGAGGTTTAATCAGTCTCTTACCCTGTTCGGTGCGACGCATTTCTGTTGCTCTTCAAGTTTACTGGGTTTCCTCTCTCATCTCTGTCCATTTAGTTTTCATTTTGGATTTTGTATTATTGTTTAGTTCCAAAATTTCCATTTGGGTCTGCTTTATATCTCCTCTTTGGGGAGACTTTGTCTTTCCATTTGTTTCAGGAGTATCCTTATGTATTGTGTTGGCCAAAAAGTTCATCTGGGTTTTTCCTAAGAGGTTATGGAAAAACCCGAACGAACTTTTTGGCCAACCCAATACTTCCGTCTTAGCATGGAATTTCCCCTGAAAAAGCTCCTGATATTTGGCCTGGTAATTTGCCCTTTGACTTCCTCATACAGTCAGGTGCAGAATGCACAAAATATAACATTTGATTCGTTTGTTGCTGCGAGGATTCCAGGTGGAATAGCAACTGTGCTATTCCAATAGTACTGTGCTCATGTTAGAATACTTGCTTTGGCTCATTTTTCTCCTTTTAAGCTTGGGAAGAGAATTAAACATAGGGTTCAGAGACCTGGGTATGAATGAGTATTACCTCCGCTAATTTCTAGCACTGTATTACTGACAATCTTCGCCTCTCCGGGCAGCATTTTCATGGGGGTTGAATGGATCTTTGAGTCACCTTCCTGCTCTAACATCCCAGTGTTGTCTGGTCTATGGGGCAGGGAAAGCAGCACCCACATTTGTCCTTTGTCTCTTTCTCTCCTGCCCTTGTCAGTCTTGGGACAATGATGGAGCCCATTTTATGATGTTACAGTGAACCTAGGAACTTTAGAATCCTGAGAAGGCAAGAACACCATTGACCAAACACCCACTGGAAGCAGGAAGTTTTTAGTCTTAGTGGGAAATCACATTTTCCATATCACGGACAGGGGGATGTTACTTAAATTAAGGGCGATGTAACCACCTTTCTTCTGTCAGACGGGCCAGCAAGCGTCCTGGTTATGGACATCTCCTCAGTGTCTCCCTCGAGGCCCTCCCGCTGCAGGGGCTCTTTTGCCCTCGCCTTGGCAGCCCTTCCCCGCCCTCGGTGGGATGCTCTGCCCCCCACCACTGCTCTCCTTTCCTCCCTCAGCTACTTCAGCTCTCGGCAGCCGCCAAGGAAAAAGGGTGCAGCGTAGGTGAGGTTCTGCAGTTGGTGCTGCGCTATGAGAAGGAACGACAGCTGGACGAGGCGGTGGGCAACGTCATGTGGCTGCAGCTGCTGGACTGGCTGATGGTGCACCTGTGATGGGGCCGCCGCTGCCCTCCCCTCTTCCCGCGCTGGGCCCGTCCCTCGCCCGTCCCTGCTTTCTCACCTCCGCAGCCCCCGCCTCCGTGTCCTCACAGCCCCAACGCCACCTTCATACCACTCACATCCAAGACATGTGATCTTGTGCTAGTCCCTGGATTTTGAAGATTTTCCTGCCCATGTGAGCGAGGACATAAAATAAAATTTTTTTTAAAAATTACAAATAAATGGCTTCAGGTATTTTGTTTCCTTGGCATCCAATGGGACAGTAAGTTGAAGCAATCTCAGCAATGAAAAAAGAATCCGATGGCTAGCAGAAGAAAAATACTGCCGGCCTGAGAGACCCCACCAAACGCCATTTGGCCTGTTGTCTTTGGATCCCCCCGTCTTTGCCTTGCGGCTCCCCTGCTTTCAAGTGGTCCCTAAAAATAAGCCACAATTTATCAAGCGTCATTTCAGCCCTTTATAACCTTGTAAATATTTTTCAATATCCAATCTAAATCCTCTTAATTAGGCTACCAGGACTTGGCTTCTTGTCCTGTCTCCGCAGAACAACTGTCCACCTCAGCTTTATCCATGGTTGCAGACAGTCGGTGTCAAAAAAGGTCCAGAATACCTGAGTTCTGTTGCCAGTTCTGTACCTTTCTGGCTGTAGGACTCCTGACACAAGTCACCTCTTCTGGCACTGCTCTGACTTAATGTCCATGTCACCCCACTTTAGAAGCATTTTCTGAATTTTACATTCTCCAGCTATTTTTTATTCTCCATCCTTCCTTTTAGAAACTTCCTCCTCCTCTGGTTTCTAGTTTCCCTATTTTTCTGCATCTCTCAGGGACTCTACTCGACTTTGTCAACCCCTTGCATGTTTGTCTTTCCCAGGACTTTCTCTTGACCCTCTGCTGTTCTCTACCGTCTTCCCTAGGTGATCTCATCCAAACCCATAGCTTCAATTACCCGGTGTCTCCCTTCATGGACAGTTACACACTGATTAAAATGAAAACTATGAAGCCATGTATGATGTTTATGATGTTATGATCTTGAGTTTCTTGTACACATTTATCTGTACTATAATTACAACCATATACAGACCGAGTTCATGTAGGTAAAGACTAGAAGGGCAGGTGGTGGATGAGTGGATACATCCTGTAGTTTGCTCGACTTCCGTCCTTTGGGAAACCTGTTGTCCCCCTCTCCACGTGGTCCTGGAGAAGCATCAGTCATGGCGCTGCCACCACACCACACCACACTGTGGGCTTGTGACCCAGGCTGGCCAATCAGAGGATCCCAATATCTCAGACACAGTGATGAGTTCAAGTCCAATCAATCATCTCTGAGACTTTCCTACCAGCAGGAAGACTGCATCTTTTGACTGGCTGAGAGTGGTCGTCTTAACTTCTGGGCAGAGCTTGTCTTCACAGTGAAGTTAACCATAAAAAGAAGGAAGACTAATGGGGGAGAGGGAGTCTGAGCTCCATGATCTTGTCTGAATTCCTAGATCTTGCTGTGTCTACACTTACCCCTCCTGATTCCCCAGTCACATAAACCAAGAAATGTCCTTTGTTGTTTAAACTAGTTTGAACTCAGCTTCTGTCATTTTCAAACCAGAATCCTGACTGACTGTCTTGGGCAAGAGGAAAAAAAGTGTTTCTTTTTTTATTATTTAGAGTCATCTCAGTGATGCTGTAACACTGAGGGCTTAACTCTCTCCGCACCCCATCTCCCCACACATGCACCCGCTGTTGTATTTGATTGAGGGCATAAGGAAGAGGCATGGGTGCAGGGACCTCCTCTCCAATCCCTCATCATAGGAATCATGCCCATAGGCCATGTGAATAGAGGTTTGGTTTTTTTTAAACCTTTATGCATTAAAAAGCAACCGTCAAGTATTGTACAATATAAGTGCTGTCTCTAACACAAATCACTGGTGGAAAGGAACAGGACACACCCTCCGCTCAGGTCACACAATAGGTGGTAAAATGTTTGTGTTCTTGGGGGAGCAGTTTTTGTTTTGTTGTCCTGTGGAGGTCTTGGACTCCACTGGCCCAACAACTGCCTCGGGCTTTCCGGAAGCTTCTGCTAGATGAGGCAGCTGGACTTCAGCTATGTGCTGGTCAGAGCCCTACTGATTACCTGAATTCTGATCCTGTTTAGTGGCGCCTTCTTTGATTTTGTCTTTAGTCTCTATTTGGAGGATCACCTCTGCCAAAGAGGAGAGAGCAGGAACAAGTAAGTGTTCAAATGTGAATTATATTCTAACTGTCCATTAGGCTTTAAATCATTTGGGGGAAATCTGGTGGTAATGATACAAAAACAAGTGATGTTGCCCTTGAACCTTGTCCTTCCAGGCCTCAGAAGGGAAACAGAGACTGGTTTTCCTCAAGGTCTGAAGCCTGGGCTGTGCTTTGAGGTTCCGCGGCTCATGAATCCAAGCATGCTTGAGGGCCTGGTCAGGGGTCATGCGAAGAGAAGGCTCCCAGCTACACACCAGCAAAGCCCAGCATCGGTTAGGGTTTTATTTCCCTTTTTAATAATGAAATATTTTCAAAGACCCCAATAAAGAACCTAAGTAAGATATAAAAATGGTTCATTTTTAAAGAACCCATTTAAGCTATGTTATAACTCAAAGATACCATAGAACAGAGCTTATGACATATAATTTTAAAGTACCTGGAGGCAACTATTGGAAATGATCTTTTTAGAAAATGTGCATGACAAGCCAAGGAATATCTCAGAGCCCAAATTCCGTTACAAGAAATATTATAGAAAATCGAAACCAGTGGGATTTAGGGTTTAATAAACTAAGAACATCAAAATGAAGAGATGCTTAATTGTGATTCCCAAGCTATGGAATTTGGACCTCCAAATATATCACAAAGAACATTATAGAACACTAGAATATTAAGATCATGAGGGGACTTGGAGATAATCCAAACTGCTAATGCAGTAACAAAATACACTTGACCCACCAGGGAATCATCTTGCCTTTCTTGAGTAATTTTAGTAACATGGCACTAACTCACAGAACTAGCTATTCCAGTTTTTAAAAACTCCAATTCTTTAAAAGTTCTTCATTTTGATTGAGCCAAGATTCACTTCTCAGGAACTTTTAGCCTAGTAACTTTGACCCGGTCTTAAATTCTACCCATTAGCATCATACAGAATGAGACAACTAATCCATCTTTTATGTCACAACCCTTCAACTATCTGAAAACATTTACATGACTACTAATTATTGATCATATGACATGATCAGTTCCTTCCTAGATAGGAAATCTCAGCTGTTATCTAACTGGTGTCCATCATGCTGGGAATAGCTACTAACTGCAAGGAGATGGCATTAATATTTCAGACTCATCGAGGTCTAGACAACTCAAGTTCCCAGTTCTTTGTCCAATGAACTGCTGTTAAGCTACACCTCGCCTCTCCTGAACTCCTAGAGTTAGTTAGCCTATAAAATCTAGACACAGAACTTTACATTTATCCCTATTGAATCGAACCCAAAACTTTTAGTCTCTCAAAGACTTGCTAATTAGCCAAATATGAAGTAATAAAACAACAGGCCCTGACAGCATGACTGCCTCTTACAAGGTGTGAGCAACCAGCCCTTTGCACTAAAAAGGAGAATAATTTCATTCTTGGCTCTGAGTTTCTGGATTACCCACCTCTGTCTCAGTACTGAGTTTCTGTTACGAGTTAATGGCCGTTCATTCTATCGCCTCAGCAAGAGGCTGGGGTGGGGTGGGGGTCATGATGGGGTACAGGATCCTTCTCTATCTCCATTTTTCAGATGGGTAGCACGACCCCCCAGGTGGGAAAACTTTCGGCAGTCCCTGGTGGTTTATTTTCTGAGCTAGTACCTAAACTCCAGATGCACAAATGCCAGAAGAGTAGTATTTTGCTAAAACAACTTCATCCCACTGAAGGAATGAGAGAAAATAAAGATATGGTCTTCTAAAAATACTAAACAATTATAGGACTAATACAGCTGGAAGAGACCTTAGTAATACCCCACTCTACAGAAAAGGAAACTGAAGCCCAGAGAGACAATGACTTGTCCAATATCACGTGGCTAATTTATTTGCCACTCAGTGGAGACAGACTTGCATAACCTCTTTAAAATTGGTGACAACGGCTAGTATTTTCTAAATACCTTCTAAACTAGGTACTGTTCTAAGGTGCTGTATGTACTCTTGGTTTTTTTTTTTTATCAATACTATGACTTGGGTGAAGTACAGAGCCTACTTTCTAAGATTCAAAATATGCCTATAGATTCTAAAAGGCTGTACATAATAAATGGTTTATAGATCACCCTTTCCCTAGTTCCCTAATATGAGAGGATTTAGACTCTAAATCCCAGGGGAATGGGTGGGAAGGGGCCTGAAACCAGCTTGTACCGGGCATGTATGCAAATAGTTATTGATACAACAGACTCTCTGAAGACCTTGGCTTCAGTTCATGAAGCAGAAGACATTGAGGACTTGCCTACAACCTCGCTTCCAGGCAGTCAGGGCAAGAAGGAAGCAAGCTCGACCCACACGCTGTGTAATCCAGGGCAAGTCACTTCATCTCTTGAGCCTCAGGCTCCATGTCTCACAACATCAAATCGTCTGTCCCACTGACCACACAGGATAGACAGTGGAGAGAGCAGTCTGATGAGGCAACAGATAGGAAAGCATCTCGTAGACTCTATTAAAGATCTATGGTCCATGTTTATTAGGTCCCATGACTGCCTCCCAGCCCCAGACTTTCACCAGCAAACATGTGGGAGAGTACCGTATTTAAGAGGAAACCCAGAAGCAAAGACTCTCTGACAAACGCACACCAAACACTTTCTCAGAAAGTCCAGGAAACTGGTGTCGAAGGCTTTCAGCACCATGGTGAGATCCTTGGAATCCGGGTATCTTTTTTTCCCCTTGTTGTTGGTTATATTTTTAGGGAAACCTTTGGAATCTTTAGAGATACAACATTATGTGTTTAGTTCCGGGTGTGAATATGCACTGGTCACATCACAGCTGTTCACTCAACCATGCTGCTTCTGGGAGTGGTCTCTGCAGCTCTCCCGTGCCCCATCACACACAGACAAACACACCTGCAGTCTTAGTTTAAAACAACCACATGTAAATTATCCAATGAATACAATTTACTTTCACAAATAACTTCCTGCTACTCGGCATGTTCTGAGCCACAACCTCCTCCTGGAATCAGTCAAATGATTTTAATGGTTTAACATTAACCAACGTAAAATAATAGTGATAATGATGATGATGATGACACTGATAATAATAATAGTAAAGTAAATCTGAAGTGACAGAAACGGTCCGCTCTGAACAAAAAGCATGTTGTCCATTCTTGGCTTATCTATGCTCTTGATCTTTCCTCACCCCAAAATGTGAGAATTTGGGACACCCATGGGGAATAACAAGAAAGTCATTTTAGGAGAAGGATTGACTTTCAGAGCTCATGTACAAGCCACACAAGCAAGTTAACCTCATTTCTTATTTTTACAGTCGCGTCAAAATTTTGTCCATAACTGGAAGGGTCAAACTTGGTTGGTGGCTTAAGACCCTGCTTGGAATGATTTTCCTCAGCCATTTCCACTGATTAAAGCCCTCACTAAATGTATCTTCTGTCATTGCTGAAAAGAAACCCCTGAAGACAGGTCCAAAGGTGGCCTGAGAACACAGTGCAACGCCTTGAAGGCAAGACCACTCGTTTGGACATCTAGGTCCTGGTGAGCATGTTCAGAAAGGTGACCGTGTATGCTCACACCTTGTAAATATACATGAAAAGGGCGGATATGTATATACACACATGCAAAATGGACACATTCCATGAAATTCTCACAGAAACTCGGGGTTCATCCAATGGACATCCTGGAAGGTACATAATGAAATGCTTCTAATTACTTTTGCAATCAATACAATTTGCAGGGCGTCCAACAGAACACCTGCTCTTACTGAATTCCTAGAAGAGCCCATGAATGTGTGTATGTGTGTATATACACACATGGGTATCTGTGTGTTTAGATAGAAAACAATGGGCTGGGGATACTGCATAGGGCATAGGTCCTGTGAACTCCTTTTTGACTGTGGCACCAGGGCTCCCATCTTATCCTATATTGTCGTTTCATAAATGGCCAAAGAAGAATTAGATTCATGGGCTTACAAATAACATAGCTCAGGGCTTCCCTGGTGGCGCAGTGGTTGGGAGTCCGCCTGCCGACGCAGGGCACGCGGGTTCGTGCCCCGGTCCGGGAACATCCCACATGCCACGGAGCGGCTGGGCCCGTGAGCCATGGCCGCTGGGCCTGCGTGTCCGGAGCCTGTGCTCCGCAACGGGAGAGGGCACAGCAGTGAGAGGCCCGCGTACAAAATAAATAAATAAATAAAATAAATAAATAACATAGCTCCTGCAGTCATCCTTATGTAATTGCTTTTCTTGTACAAGTTTTTCCTGCCTCTCTGACCTTCCCCAATATCTCATTATTCTCCCCACCTCCTCTTGCCGCCTGGAGCACCTACATATCTTGCTACCTTTGAAGAAACAACTTTCCTCTTAATTAAAGGTATTAACTAGGAGTGGCTGGGGGCTGAGGACCTGTTGGCAGCCCAAACCTGGGGAAGGGAGAGCCAAGAACTTAAGTGGGTATAGTGTTTCCAAACTCGCCTCATCATAAGCTGCTGTAAAAAACATACAGACTCCGGAGTCCCACCTCAAACACACTATACCATAGAAGGATCCTGGGGATTAGCATTTTTCCCAAGAACCCAAATGATTCTTATAATCAAATAAAATTTGGGAAACACGGATGGGGATGCAGCCCCCAATAACGTCCTTTCTTACGCAGGAAGGGAAGATGTGTGATTTTGCTACCAAAACCACATTCTGCAGCCTAGTGCTGATGGTAAAAATCGGGTACTCTAGGGCTTCCCTGGTGGCGCAGTGGTTGAGAGTCCGCCTGCCGATGCAGGAGACACGGGTTCGTGCCCCGGTCCGGGAAGATCCCACATGCCG
>NC_041225.1:48175-49366 GCF_002837175.3 Physeter macrocephalus | reverse complement strand
GCAGTGAGAGGCCCGTGTACCGCAAAAAAAAAAAAAAAAAAAAAAAAAAAAAAAAAAAATCGGGTACTCTATGAAATGGACATGTGTATGTGTTTGGTACCCTCTTACCCAAATGCCTATATTCCCTTCCTTTTGTTTCCCCCAAGTACAATCTCTTGAGTTCAGGGTTATAGGCTTGAGATGTGACTCTTCCCACATTGTCTTTGTCTAGCAGGAGGGAACACCAATGCTCCTACTTGTCTTTGCCTGAATCCATTGAAATCCAAAAGGCTGAATTAAAAGTGGTGGATGGGAAAAGTATATTTGGGGTCAAGAGACCAGTTCCATTGCCCCATGCATAAGTTATACCAGCGAGTCAGCCAGATCCTCTGCTGCCATCAGACTGCTCTGGTATGGGACTGACCAATCCGAGTGGACGACAGTCTTGGCATTGGAGGGGGATCCTGGAGGACCTTAAAATTTTAGTTTCTGGATCGTGGGCTCAGGGCTGTGGCTTTATAACCAAATGGTACAGAAATAGACTACGTTTTAACCCCCAGGTGGCTGAACCAATATATACTGACTGCCCATCAACATGACTGAAACACTTTTGTCCAGGAGGGTCCCCCAGGGTGGTGTTTTTTGACTTTCCTATTGATGGGACAAGATGCAGAGAGAAATTATGTGATTTGTCTACCCATTTTGAGGCCACCGTTGGGTGAAAATAAGAGGCAGGAGGGCTGGGAACGACAGTGTGAGCCTGTGAAGTAAGCTGACGACAATGTCGCTCCGGATGGCAGGGAGCCCGTCTGTGGAGCCCTCGTCCCTCACATCTGGCTTCACTCCACTTGGCTGACATTAGGGCCACTATGGCTTTTTGTACATGGGAATCCCTTAGCAAAGGGATTTTAGATCTGGGACTGGCTTCATCTTCTGGTTCACAGTGGCCCAGAAGCCCTGCCCGAGTTGGACTTTATTGATCCACTGGTCCGTCCTGTACAGCACAACTTGGCTTGAAAGACAGAGGATCATAAAATCCAGAGTCTGAGAACTGGGATGGGGGGGTGCAGCATGGAGACTGTGGATGAAGCTTAATTCCAGCAATTAGGCAGATGTCCTATACAAAATTGACAAGCCATAGCTGACAGCCCTTGCTTAGCCTTTTTTTTTTTTTTTTTTTTTTTTTTTGCGGGACGCGGGCCTCTCACTGCC
>NC_041225.1:44484-47994 GCF_002837175.3 Physeter macrocephalus | reverse complement strand
TGCATCGGCAGGCGGACTCTCAACCACCGCGCCACCAGGGAAGCCCCTTGCTTACCCATTTTATACCAGAGTTGCAATGAATCTGGAATAGTAAGGGACTGGGGGATTAAGAGAATTTCAGCAGGAAAGAATAAGGCTCCATTAATGATAAACTGTAGCAATGGAATTTTCCACTATTCTTGCAAAGACGCTTCTGCTCTTTGATTTCCTTCACAGTGCATAGTGCGAGCGGGCAGCCAAGCTGCTAGGGGAGGTGGGGAGAATTGTCAGGAGAGGGTAGAGTTCTAATCTTTTGGGGTTTCAAGATCTGCTGATAGGCCTTCTGAGCAGGAACCTGGTCATTCTCGGCACCTGTGCGTCTTCACTGCCGAGACCTCGTTCCAAGTGATGCCCCACCCATCTCCATCATTCACCTGGTACCATGGCTCAGCATCTTTTTACTTTTCTGAAAGAAACCTCTAAGCACAGCCTGCCTTTTGGGGTGGGGCCAGAGGAAGAGCATCGTATGGGGTGTAGGGCATGGAAGGTGTCTTCCAGGGCTGGGAAACCTCATCAGCTACAACAGGAAAAAGAGAGTCAGACCTGGGACTCACCAAAGAATGTCTGTCTCCTGGAGGCCGTCTGGATGAAGTGGGTTGGTGGCAAGCCCAGCACCTTCAACAAGGACAAAGCAGTGGATTCACTCCTCTGGAGTCACACATTCCAAGACTGTTAGAACTGGGTGGGACTTCAGCTAAACGTTGTCTTCTACAGATAAGGACCCAGGATATTAAGCGATAACCTCAAGCCAGTGGCCGAGCACGTCCAGAGCCTGAGACTTGACTCCTAACCCAGGGTCGTTTCAGTATCCCGAGCACTGACACCACCCACATTATTCTAAATAGACATCAGCACCTACTAGATAGGCCACTCGTGATAGCAGCCAGATCCTACTGTCCAAGCGGGTAAACCAGTGTAGCTGCGGACCACCCCGGAATTAAGGAGTGACACATCCCAGCTCAGAGCATGGGAAGGGAGGAAAGGAAAAGGAGATGGAAATCACCAGATGGGCATCAGACCACGATATGACAAAATATCTTCTGAAAAGACAAGAGTAACACCTGCTTGGTCACCTTTCCCCACTGCAACCTAGAGGAGTGCACACAGAAGAGAGAGATGACAGGTGTCCCCCTCAGCTCTGGGCCCCTGTCCTTGAAGCCAGGTTCCCAGGTTGTCCCTTCATGACCATGCCCTCCTGTTCCTCAGCCTCACTGATTGAAGTCAGGAGAAAGCTGCAGTTCTGGGGCAGTAGGAACCTCCACCCAGATCGCATGCCCTCCATTCTCCTTGGCAATTGGAGGAGGATTGGCTCAGGGATGTTTCACTGAATCATCCAGCATCAACCTTAGAAGCCAGGGACTCTGGTCCCCTCATTTTACAGAGATCCAGACCAGGGAAGTGACTTGCCAAAGAGAAGGAGGACTAGCCTCCAGGTTTACTGATTTCCAGAGCAGTGTTCATCCCATCATAGCTATCATTTATAGCTACTACTAACTAAATTATTTGAATACTTTATTAACAGCTTCAACCATAAGATGAATGTCTACATTAATTCTCAAGGATGTATGTGTCTTCCCAACCAAACTTTAACTTTAAGACAATCTAGAAAATGGAGATTTGGGATGAATGGAGAGATAGGTTGAGAGAGGAATTAGACATGTCTTTGTTCAGAGTCAAAATATCTTTGTTCCCTGGGGAAATCCTAAAATGTGAAATTTCCAATTTTTAGGATTATTTTCTCCCATGTCGTCTAATTTGGCTTAACAAGATGCCTTTAAGTAAAAGAATAGCAGGTATAACAAATAATCGTGTGAGAGTCTTGGTGAAGCCTTTTCATTGGGTGATATTGATATTCTTCCCAGAAAGTTAAGGTGGTAACTAACAACTGAACAGTGCACAGATTTCAATGGGTGTCATGTCAGCCTAGGTTTTAGATTCTTTGGAATATAGTTGAAAGACTGGTATAACAGTTTTATTTTAAATGTCACTCTTCACAATATGTTGGAAGTTACATCCTTTGCAGTTACTTAAATTTATGATAAAAAGGTTAGATGTCAACTCAAAAGTGTACATAATTTCAAAACATCCAACCCTGTCCCATAAACAGATGCAGGCCATTGCCCTAGAGCGAGTCTGATGCGGCCTGGAGTCTGAGAGCGGAAGTTACCCATCCCGAGGGCATCGGCTGGAAGGCAGCGGGTCCCCCTCACCTCCATGATGCAGGCTAGCTGCTCCACCTCGTTCTCCCCAGGGAACAGGGGTAGCCCGTGTACATCTCGGCCATCATGCAGCCCAGGTTCCACATATCAATGGCCATGTTGTAGGGATGGCCCAGGATCACCTCTGGGGATCTGTAGAACCGGCTTTGGATGTAGGTGTGGACTGCAGGGAAAAGAAAGAGAAACCTCGCGTGGAAATCTCCTCTCCAGAGCAAGCTGCTCCACATACCTGCTCAGGCGAGGTTGGACGATAATTAAGAACCCCCTGCCCCCACCCCCGACTTCTTTTCACTCTCCAGGTTTTGCAGGGAGAAGGAAGTACAAATGGCCAGCACTTATGAGTCCCATCCCTCATCTAATCTCATCACATCCTCACAGCAACCGGATTATCATGAGGGGTTGTTAGCCTCACGTTACTGATAAAGAACTCTAAAGTAGGCATTGTTCTAGAGAAGTAAATTTGTCAGGCAAGCTTTCAAAAAAGAAAACATAAGATGAATATAAAGCTAAGGTTTCAAACTGTCTGATTAATCTGGGGTAGACACCCTCTGAAGTATTGCGATTTGGCAAGGGAAGACGTGTATAAAAGTCGAAAAGGAAGCGTGCAAAATGCATAATTTTAAAATGTATATTCAATACATTATGTGCACTGTGTTATATAAAGTATAGAAAGAAAAGTTCAACAAAATCTCAGCAGACGAGGATGTACAGAGGATATTTAGTATTGCAGGCAGCCTAGATTTTACAGATGAGGAAACTGAGGTTGGAGAAATGGGACATTACAGTTATTTGCAAATGCTGGTAACTGGTTACCTAGATGGGGGCAGGGCAAGGGATTTTGTAGTCACTTCTCTGTTGTTTGACTTGGGTACAGTAAGGATGTAATAATTTTTAGTGATTTAAAACAAAATAAACATTTAATAAAAATGACTTTGTACCCTGTTTCCAAAATGGACTTGAGGCACTTTGCAATCAAAGTACAAATATACAGGAAAGATTTTTAAAATGAATTTAATGACAGAGGAAGACAAATACAGTATGATTTCACTTACGTGTGGAATCTAAAAAACAAGTGAACAAACAAAAGGAAAGAGAAACGTCTATTTACGTATTCTGCCCATTTTTGGATTGGGTTGGTTTTTTTTTTTTTTTTGATATTGAGCTGCATGAGCTGCTTTTGTATTTTGGAAATTAATCCTTTGTCAGTTGCTTCATTTGCAAATATTTTCTCCCATTCTGAGGGTTGTCTTTT
>NC_041225.1:41821-44284 GCF_002837175.3 Physeter macrocephalus | reverse complement strand
TGATTTATGTCATAGTGTGTTCTGCCTATGTTTTCCTCTAAGAGTTTGATAGTGTGTGGCCTTACATTTAGGTCTTTAATCCATTTTGAGTTTATTTTTGTGTATGGTGTTAGGGAGTGTTCTAATTTCATTCTTTTACATGTAGCTGTCCAGTTTTCCCAGCACCACTTATTGAAGAGGCTGTCTTTTCTCCATTGTATATTCTTGCCTCCTTTATCAAAAATAAGGTGACCATATGTGCGTGGGTTTACCTCTGAGCTTTCTATCCTGTTCCATTGATCTATATTTCTGTTTTTGTGCCAGTACCAAAACTACAATGAAGTATCACATCACACCAGTGAGAATGGCCATCATCAAAAAATCTACAGACAATAAATGCTGGAGAGGGTGTGGAGAAAAGGGAACCCTCTTGCACTGTTGGTGGGAATGTAAATTGATACAGCCACTATGGAGAACAGTATGGAGGTTCCTTAAAAAACTACAAATAGAACTACCATATGACCCAGCACTCCCAGTACTGGGCATATACCCTGAGAAAGCCATAATTCAAAAAGAGTCATGTACCACAATGTTCATTGCAGCTCTATTCACAATAGCCAGGACATGGAAGCAACCTAAGTGTCCACTGACAGAGGAATGGATAAAGAAGATGTGGCACATATATACAATGGAATATTAGCCATAAAAAGAAGAGAAATTGAGTTATTTGTAGTGAGGTTGATGTACCTAGAGTCTGTCACACAGAGTGAAGTAAGTCAGAAAGAGATAAACAAATACCATATGCTAACACATATATATGGAATCTAAAAAGAAAAAAACGTTCTGAAGAACCTAGGGATAAAGACGCAGCGTAGAGAATGGACTTGCGGACGCAGGGAGGGGGAAGGGTAAGCTGACACGAAGTGAGAGAGTGGCATGAATTTATAAATACTACCAAATGTAAAATAGATAGCTAGTGGGAAGCAGCCTCATAGCACAGGGAGATCAGCTCGGTGCTTTGTCACCACCCAGAGGGGTGGGATAAGGAGGGTGGGAGGGTGGGAGGGAGACGCAAGAAGGAGAAGATATGGGGATATACGTATACTGATTATATAGCTGATTCACTTTGTTATAAAGCAGAAACTAACACATCATTGTAAAGCAATTATACTCCAATAAAGATGTTAAAAATAAAGGAACAAGAAACAGACTCACAGAGAACAAACTGGTGGTCATTAGAGGGAGGGGGTGATGGTGGGGATGAAATAGGTGAAGAGGAGCAAGAGGTACATACAGACTTCAGTTTGAACAGTTCTAAAATAAATAAGCCACAGGGATGTAATATACAGCATAAAGAATATGGCTAATAATATTGTAATAACTTACTAGACTTATTGTGATCATTTCATAAGTGTATGCAAATGTCAAATCACTATATTGTATCCATGAAACTAAATTATAATGTAGGTCAACTATACTTTAATGAAAAATAAATAAGAGAAAAAGAATTTAAATGGACTTAATGGATACTTACATGATGCGTATCACGTGCCAGGCACTGTTCCAAGAGCTGTATATGGATTAACTCTTTCAATCCTTACAACACCCCTATGAAGCAGGTACTATGATTGTCCCCATTTTACAATGAGGAACCTGAGGCATATAGAGATTAACTAAATTCCCAAGGTTACTCAGCTGTAAGTGGCAGAGCTGGGATTTGAACTCAGGCTGTTCTAGTTGAGTATCCATACTCTCTACTGTCTCATGTTTAAAATAAAGACCAAGGGAAGTCAGAAAATATAAAAGGGGGAAATGGTGCCCGGAAACCAAGGATAAGATCATTACAAATTCAGTGCTGAGCCTCCTGGCAGCCAAAATAAATGTTAAGTAATGGGTTACAGAGAGTTCGTCTCTAGGGAGAGTAAACATACGAGTTCTTTGTGGGAGGAATACTGTTTTCTAGCTGGAATTGCTTACGGCTTCCATACATAAAAGATAAAGGACATGTGTCTCCAAAAGTGGTTTTGCCAAATATTTGGGAACATCCATCTAATAGTCGCTCTACTAATGATAAACAACAGCCAGGTTTTAGAAAAGCATTGAAAAGAGCAAAAATATTTTTAAAACATCTTTATTGGAGTATAATTGCTTTACAATGGTGTGTTAGTTGCTGCTGTATAACGAAGTGAATCAGCTATATGTATACATATATCCGCATATCCCCTCCCTCTTGCTTCTCCCTCCCACCCTCCCTATCCCACCCGTCTAGGTGGTCACAAAGCACCGAGCTGATCTCCCTGTGCTATGCGGCTGCTTCCCACTAGCTATCTATTTTACATTTGGTAGTGTATATATGTCAATGCCACGCTCTCTCACTTCGTCCCAGCTTACCCTCCCTGTATGACAGACTCTAGGTCCATCCACTTCACTACAAATAACTCAATTTTGTTTCCTCTTATGGCTGAGTAATATTCCATTGTATAT
>NC_041225.1:22145-41670 GCF_002837175.3 Physeter macrocephalus | reverse complement strand
TCCCTTTTCTCCACACCCTCTCCAGCATTTATTGTTTGTAGATTTTTTGATGATGGCCATTCTGACTGGTGTGAGGTGATACCTCATTGTAGTTTTGATTTGCATTTCTCTAATGATTAGTGATGTTGAGCATCCTCTCATGTGTTTGTTGGCAATCTGTATATCTTCTTTGGAGAAACGTCTATTTAGGTCTTCAGCCCATTTTTGGATTGGGTTGTTTGTTATTTTGATATTGAGCTGCATGTGCTGCTTGTATATTTTGGAGATTAATCATTTGGCAGTTGCTTCGTTTGCAAATATTTTCTCCCATTCTGAGAGTTGTCTTTTTGGCTTGTTTATGGTTTCCTTTGCTGTGCAAAAAACTTCTAAGTTTCATTAGGTCCCATTTGTTTTTTTTTTATTTCCATTTCTCTAGGAGGTGGGTCAAAATCCAACAGAACACCTGCTCTTACTGAATTCCTAGAAGAGCCCATGAATGTGTGTATGTGTGTATATACACACATGGGTATCTGTGTATTTATATAGAAAACAGTGGGCTGGGGGTACCGCATAGGGCATAGGTCCTGTGTTTGGCCTTACATTTAGGTCTTTAATCCATTTTGAGTTTATTTTTGTGTATGGTGTTAGGGAGTGTTCTAATTTCATTCTTTTGCATGTAGCTGTCCAGTTTTCCCAGCACCACTTATTGAAGAGGCTGTCTTTTCTCCACTGTATATTCTTGCCTTCTTTAGCAAAGATAAGGTGACCATGTGTGCGTGGGTTTATCTCTGGGCTTTCTAGCCTGTTCCATTGATCTATAATTCTGTTTCTCTGCCAGTACCATACTGTCTTGATGACTGTAGCTTTGTAGTATGGTCTGAAGTCCAGGAGCCTGAATCTTCCAGCTCTGTTTTTCTTTCTCAAGATTGCTTTGGCTATTCGGGGTCCCTTGTGTTTCCATACAAATTGTGAAATTTTTTGGTCTAGTTCTGTGAAAAATGCCATTGATCGTTTGATAGAGATTGCATTGAATCTGTAGGTTGCTTTGGGTAGTATAGTCATTTTCACAATGTTGATTCTTCCAATCCAAGGAATGGTATATCTCTCCATCAGTTTGTATCATCTTTAATTTCTTTCACCTGTGTCTTATAGTTTTCGGCATACAGGCCTTTTGTCTCCTTAGGTAGGTTTATTCCTAGGTATTTTATTCTTTTTGTTGCAGTGGTAAATGGGAGTGTTTCCTTAATTTCTCTTTCAGATTCTTGAACATTAGTGTACAGGAATTCAAGAGATTTCTGTGCATTAATTTTGCATCCTGCTATTTTACCAAATTTGTTGTTTAGCTCTAGTAGTTTTCTGGTAGCATCTTTAGGATTCTCTATGTATAGTATCATGTCATCTGCAAACAGTGACAGTTTTACTTCTTCTTTTCCGATTTGGATTTCTTTTCCTTTTCATCTCTGATCGCTGTAGCTAAACCTTCCAAAACTATGTTGAATAATAGCGGTGAGAGTGGGCAGCCTTGTCTTTAATATCTACATTTATCGAATTACATTGCAACCTGGGGAGGTCTTGGCACGATACCGAATAAGAGTGAAAAAGAAAGAAACAGCATTGTTCCTACAGTCAACCGAAATTGCTGGAGCAGCTGCTAGATGCCGGGCCCTTTTTGGGGTTCAGCAGTGATCAAGACAGGAAGAGTCCTGCTTTCATGAACCATGTAGTGGCGAGGAGAGACGGGTGCAACTTGGGTGAGGGGTTTCACCTTGCTGGGCCTCTGTTTTCCCATCTGGAAAATGGGATGGGTGCTCCTCACTTTATGGGATTGTACAGCCGTCACCTTCTCTGATCCCATAAGAAGCATTTCTTTTCCTGTTTCTGTAAAATTCATCTGAAGACCTGCAGCCATGGGTACTAGCACCCAGTGTGGTGTGGCAGGGGTCAAAGGTGAACGTGGGCAGCATGGGACAGGGTTGAAGAAGCAGACAGGGACTAGCCTGATTCGAAATAGCTTGTGAACTAAACAGGCTAAGGGGTATGTGTGTGGATTTTAAGCAGAGGGGTGTTCAGGCTCAGATTTTATTTTAGGACACTGTCTCTGGCTAGAGTGGCTTGATGGGTAGGCCCGAGTAGGTTACCAGTCAAGGCAAGGACGCCCGTTAGTAGTCAGAGTAAAGGCAGCAAGTGTAAGGAGAGAGCAGTTTTGAGAAACGCAGGAAATGGACTAGAGCTTGCTGACCGGATATGAAGGGTGCAAGTGCCTGAGGCACCTCAGTTGACTGACGGTGATGCTATTTACTAACAGAAAATACAGGAGGGAAAACGCCTGGGGAGGGGGAGACGTTATTGATTCAGGGATGACTTACGTCACGTGATCAAGTGGTCTGTGTCAAGAGCAAGGTCTGGGGTAAAGATCCTGACTTGGCAGTCACTGTCACACTGGTGACCATTGGAACTTGAAGTTGCCCAAGCTTTGAAAGAAAAAAGGACCAGGGGGGGAAAAGAATGGAATCTCACAGAATATGGTATGGTAGTGAGAGCTGTGGGTGTAGGTGACACAAAAGATGAGCAAGCCACAAACAATGAAGAGTAGGCAGGGAGGCGGGGAGAAAAGTACAAAAGAATGGTGTCATACGGGCCCAGAAATAAAATGTACTAAGCAGGGTATAATGAATAGGGTCTATAAGATAAGGTGAGAAAGTGTACCCTGGGTTTGGCAACAGAAAGGTCACGAGTGCTTTCTGCAAGGCCAGTTTTGACACACTTTAAGGTAATTTTCAGTGGAAACTACTAATATCAATAGCATAGAGAAAACAGGTTCATCAAGCTGGTCCAGATGATTAATTAATGATATAAGTACTAACACAGGGTAGGCGCTTAATAAATGTTTATTGTTAAACTGCAGCATACAGAGTACCTCAATACCATGTCCCTGGGAAACATGTTTCCAAGAGGGGGCAGCGTGGGGTAAGTGAGGGGGTGTAAGACAGTAGAAAATATACACTCGGTAAGAAAAAATATATATAATAGCAGTAGGATCATAATTCCTACATAAAATCATCACTTTAATCATAATTCTAAATACTTATCTTCACATTAACATAGATATTTCATTAACTAAGAAGAACTGAGCTAAGTATTATACATTTTTTAATGGTTAACATGATTCAAAGTATTTTTATTAAGAATTGAAATTTGGTTTGGTTGAAGTTCTCACCATAAATATAAAATATCGATCACTAGTTTTACTCACAGTGATTTAGGATATAAGCTTCCTAAAGGGCTGTACTATCTAATACAAGAGGGGTGACAAGTACTTGACAGCCACCCTCTAAAGCACGGGCTTAATGTAAAAGTGACGACTTTAAGAAACAGCTCTTCCCCTTTATATTTACAACAAAAAGGCTAACAGTTTTCTGCAAAGCACTCATTTTAGCATGAAATGTAGACAGTTAGAGACAGACGGATGCATTCGTATCAAGGCAAAGTGCATATCACAACTTTTTCACTTTTATTAAAGGTTTTGACAACGAGGGCTTCATAAAATGTCACGAAATTCTATTTGCCATCTAACCATCTACTTCGAAGTAGGAGACATACGCTATAGTATAGCAACTGTTTTAATACGGAAAATTATTCTGAATTCTCAATATAAAAACATTTGGCTAAAATATGAAACACTATTGCAACAAAACTGACAATGCAGGTTAAGTAACTTGTAAGATTTCAGAAATGTCTCCTGGGAGAAATGGGAATTTTCCTTTTGCCAGATAAACTCTGCACAGTTAAATTTCAGGTGCCATAAACTAGACAAAGCCAGAAAGAAGCATCGGGCATGTTACTAGGAAAGAACAACATGTAACGGGGACACCCTCCATGTCAAATTGACAGCCACGTCATGACAATGACTTATTATATACATATAAGGGAAAGAGAATATGCTCTTCAGAAGGGAATGACATTCCAAGATAATTCTTATAAACAAACCTCTTACTGAAGTCTCAGACAGCTTTTCAGAGAACAATCACAAAACAGGTAGAGATCATTTACACAACTTTAAAGGATTCATTTATGTTACAATACCCTCCCCTCAAATATAAACACAAATATAAACATGCTTATAAAAGTGAGATCTTCTTAATCAAACATTTTCTTGCCACTACACTCAGCTACTAGCAGCATTTGGATGCAAAGGTTTAACTCGTGCTACTCGGGACAAGCCAGGGCGGAGACTCTGAGTTGGAGACCTCACAGACACTCTTGTCAGGGGGCTACGGCTGCTGCTTCCGGACACTGCTGCAAGAAGACAGATCACCTGATGCTGAGAACGTCAGAAACCTCGTAACAAAGGTCAGTTTATAAAACAGAAGAGGCCAAAAAAAGGAGTTAAGCGTTATTCTGCTATGCAGGTTCTATCAATTTACATGTTAGATCAAAAGAATGGGAAGTACTAAAGAGCAGAAAATATATAGCATTGCATATTTTCAAACATCCTCAGAGGCCAAGGTAATGACACCAAAACTTTAAATGTGAAAGCTAAACAGGAAAGTTGGGAGCAAAGCACCCTGACTGTAAAGACATGAAAAAATGAATGGAATTATAATTTCTAAAGTAGTTGCAAAATCTAACACCTTTTTACCAAATTCGGCAACTTTTACAAGTACTCCTTACAGAATCTATTTTTTTCAAATATCACGTAACTTTAAATATGACAAATACCATTTTTCTTTATTTGTACTAGTTTCATTTACGCTACCACTCTAATACAGCAATCATTTCCAACGAGTATTAAATTTCAGAATTTATCCACATGTATGTTCGTAGCTGATGATGATTTTAGCCATAATAAGTACAAGTGTGTGTATTTTTTTCATACAAAGGTTTTATGAACATTTCCATGTTTCCAGCCATCTGATTTATCATTCTTAGTTGCACATACGTGCCACATATTGATCAAATTCCTACAACAAACTTCCGGGTTGTTTCTAGTTTTTCACCACTTGTCTATAAATGGCTATAAAAAAATCACTTACTACTGACCACTTACTACTTTTCTTTCTTTTGAATTCTTTTTAAGGATAAATTCCCAAGATTAGTTCCTAAGTCAAAAGATCGATTTATTTTTATGGCTCCTGTCAAGCTGTCCTGTAAAGGGATTATAAATTTATAATAAATAATTATACCTGCTACCCCACAACCCAGAGTGCACTGGTTGATACAGCTTTATTATTTTCTAGTTTGAGAGGTATAAAACAGTATTTTATTATTTTAATTTACATTTCCTTGATTACCAGTGAGGCTGCAATTCTTTTCATATTGGTTTCTAGTTGTACTTCTTGGGGGCAGTGGTATGTTATGTCCTTGGCTCATTTTCCCATTGGAATCTTGCTGGTGGTCTTCTCACATTCGTATAAGACAGGAGGCTAGCTGGCAACCTGAGGGTCAAATCCTGCTCTCAGATATACTCTTTGGTCCACATGGTGTTTTAAAAAGTCCACTTTTAAGAACTAGGAGATTTCACACTAAAATCTGTATTTCTGGCTTCTCTTCAAGAACTCAGACGTGGAAATACGAGGCCCATAATCCTGCATGTTGACAACCGGGTGGAGAAGAGTAACGGCGGCTTCCTTCCAGAGGGCACGCGCTCTCGAGGGCAGCAACGCCCGCTCACTCACGCTTCCTCCCCAGGCCCAATTCCCTCACCTCTGTCACCTGCCCGGCCCTTCCACACTACGAATTTATAAGCACTTTGTGTTTTATGACGTGACTCTTTACCCATCAATCCATTATTTCTTTTTTATCTTTTTGCTAATGCTACCTTCAAATTTCTACAGTCATTGTATCAATACTTTAAAAATTCTTTTGTTGCAGAATCACTAATTATTCTCAGAAGAAATACACTAAGCATTATCCTTGAACTGACAGAGCTCCATTATTTCAATAATTAACCTTCCGGGACTTTCCTGGTGGCTTAGTGGTTAAGAATCCGCCTGCCAACGCAGGAGACACGGGTTCGAGCCCTGGTCCGGGAAGATCCCACATGCCGCGGAGCAACCAAGCCCGTGCGCCACAACTGATCCTGCGCTCTAGAGCCCGCAAGCCACAACTACTGAGCTGGCATGATGCAACTACTGAAGCCTGCATGCCTAGAGCCCACGCTCCGCAACAAGAGAAGCCACCGCGATGAGAAGCCTGCGCACCGCAACGAACAGTAGCCCCCCGCTCGCCGCAACTAGAGAAAGCCCATGTGCAGCAACGAAGACGCAACACAGACAAAAAAAAAATTTTTTTAATAAAATTAAAATAAATTAAAAAAAATAATATGAGGAAGTGCTCATATGTAACATTTACAACTAAGAAAAAAAAAATCTACTAGTGGTAATTTTCCAAGCCCCTGCCCTTGAGCAGTAAATAAATATACTGTACCTGGTGGGACCCACTTAGGTCTCTTGCTTTCAGCTGGAGGACTTCGTATTTGTAACGGCTTCCTAGTGGCCTCTGAAGAAGGAGAAACCTTTTTCGGTGAGGGCCAAGATTCTGACTTGACAGCAGCTGGAGCAGAATCTACTGAAGTCACTTGTTTGAAAAATATACATAAAAAAAGGGGTCACAGAGGAAGATTAAGTCTAGCATGTATGTGTGAAAATTATCAAGTTACATAAGCTTATAAGAATTAAAGAAGCAGAATCATAAATTCGAAAAACTCATTAGTCAACATTTATTGAGAGTCTAAGAATAGCCATCTTTTATGAGCATTACATGCTAGGAAGTATGGTAAGCATATCATATACATTACCTCTAACCCTTAGAGCAACTCCAATATAGAAGTGACTATCCCTACTGTCAGTTAAGGAAACAGAGAGGTTAAACCATCTGCCTGTAGTTTGAGAGCTAGTAAGTGTCTGAGTCCAGAGTCCACACTTGTAATCATCACACGATAGTGTCTCATCGGAATATGTCAGTGAGACATTTTATTAGGCTCTAGGAATTTACGGTCCAGTCACTAGACTCTAGTAGAAAGGGCAGAAAAGTGCAGAGATGCGTACAGTGCAACGTGGTGAGAGAGATGACAGACTCTAGAGGTGGTCACGGGGCACGGAACCTACATCTAGAAGCATCTTGCCGAGGGCAGTGTAAAAGCAGACCACCTAGACGGCTCTATGGTAACCCAGGTGAGAGGGGATCAGGGCCTGAACTAAGGGGGAGAAAGGGGGGAAAACAGAGTGGATAGTTTTTAGTAACTAGAAGGGGGAGGAGTGCTGGAGATGAGGGAATAATCATGATTGGCAAGTTCCTGTCAGGAACACACCATCTGATGGCACCATTTACCCAGAGAATGAACACAGAATGGGAGTGGATTTGGGTGGTTTGTTTTTGATGGAGGGAGAAGCAGAATACAAGTTCACTCTCAGATAATGCTTGCTTCGAGATACCTAGGTGGCTCTAAGTGCCTGTGCATATGAACATTTTCACTAAACACTCTTCTTAACGTTAACACCTACATTCTCTAGGTCAGCCCCGTCCCACAGACTTTTCTGCCGTGATGGGAACGTTCTGTATTTCGTGCTGTCCAATACGGTAGCCACAAGCCACATACAGTTAGTGAGCACTTGAAATGTGGTTAGCAAAACCAAGGAACTGACTTTTAAATTTTACCTAATTTTAATTAATTTAAATATGATAGAGCTACTTTGGCTAGTGGCTACCATATTGGACACCATAGCTCTTGAAATTTTCTCTATTCAGGGAAAAATGATAACACCTGCCAGGTCAGAGACGCTTAGAGGTTATCAGTACATTATTAGTGGGACTAGAAATATAATCCATCTTTCCAAATTCTTAATCTCATTATTTAGCTGTTAAACTTTACTTCTAATATTACTTAGGAAATTTTCTCGGGAAGCAACTTGCTCCAGGGTATATGGAAGACTTTAAGCGGCAAACTCCAACCTGGAAACTGAAATTTTATCTTTAGTTTTTAGAATGTTTTGGTGAGAAAGCATAAACAAACATCTGAAGAAAATATGAAATATATTCATGTTAGGTTTTTCTCCTATTGTCAATGACTTTTTCATATCAGTTGGTGGTAGGCGGTCCCTTAAAGAGACCTGTCTCCTAATTCCCAGAATGTGTGCACATGTTACCTTACACAGCAAAGGGACTTAGCAGGTGTGACTAAATTAAGGCTCTGGAGATGGGGAGGTTATCCTGAGTTATCCGATGGCCCCAGTGTACTCACAAGGGTGCTTATAAGCGAAAGTGAGAAGTGGGAGAACGAGTTATGTGATGGCTCTGAAGGGAGAAGTGGACCACCCGTCAAGAGAGCAGGCGGCCTCTAGAAGCTAGAAAAGGCAGGAAAGGGGGTTCTTCTCCCCCTTGAACTTCCACAGAGGAACAGAGCTCTGCCAGCAGCTTGATTTTAGCCGAGTGAGGAACATTTTGAACCCATGACCTGCAGAACGGTAAAGTAATAAATTCCAAATTCTTAATCTCATTATTTAGCTGTTAAACTTTACTTCTAATATTACTTAGGAAATTTTCTCGGGAAGCAACTTGCTCCAGGGTATATGGAAGACTTTAAGCGGCAAACTCCAACCTGGAAACTGAAATTTTATCTTTAGTTTTTAGAATGTTTTGGTGAGAAAGCATAAACAAACATCTGAAGAAAATATGAAATATATTCATGTTAGGTTTTTCTCCTATTGTCAATGACTTTTTCATATCAGTTGGTGGTAGGCGGTCCCTTAAAGAGACCTGTCTCCTAATTCCCAGAATGTGTGCACATGTTACCTTACACAGCAAAGGGACTTAGCAGGTGTGACTAAATTAAGGCTCTGGAGATGGGGAGGTTATCCTGAGTTATCCGATGGCCCCAGTGTACTCACAAGGGTGCTTATAAGCGAAAGTGAGAAGTGGGAGAACGAGTTATGTGATGGCGCTGAAGGGAGAAGTGGACCACCCGTCAAGAGAGCAGGCGGCCTCTAGAAGCTAGAAGAGGCAGGAAAGGGGGTTCTTCTCCCCCTTGAACTTCCACAGAGGAACAGAGCTCTGCCAGCAGCTTGATTTTAGCCGAGTGAGGAACATTTTGAACCCATGACCTGCAGAACGGTAAAGTAATAAATTTGTGTTGATTTAAGCCACTAAATTTGTGATAAATTTTTACAGCAGCAATTGGAAACTAATAAACAGCTTTACCTCTAAAAACCCCTACATTTAAAATCTAATTTCTGGAAACCAGATGAATTGGCCAATTGCAAAAAAACACCAATTAAAACCTGGCTAATTGAGACTACAGCGGTGGGAGGAATACGACTCAATCAGTACTTAGTTCTCATTTCTTAGTAAGTACTCAGCACCAGTACTCAGCACCATGCTATTTAAGGTGAGAGCAACGCCCACCCTTAATGAATGGAGTCTGAATAATGGAAAGTTTAGTTTCAAACAGTACATATATTAAACACCCGAGACATAAAAATATCTATCAGTAAGTAAAACAAAGCAGGTTAAAGGAAGTTACAGTTTACAGTAATCTATTGCATATTATGAACTCAAAAATATCCTAACTTCTTTTATACAAGAAACAAATATTCCACATTCAAGTCGTCACAAATTCCAAAAGTTCTATTGTAAAACTGGTTTCTCCTAACTGAATTCATTCTGAAGAAACCACAGGGCCCTAAACACATGACAAAAGCGTTCTCAACTCAAAGACTGAGTCACACGCAACAGCAGAAAATGAGAATCACGCCAACTTCCCTGTTTAATCGTGTGGAGAAAATGTGGTCTAATGGACAGATTTACGCTCTGAATGGACAAGCCTGGGTGCAAATTCTAGCCCCTCGCTTATCAGCTATAAGAATTCCAACAAACGGTTTAACCTCTCGGAGCCTCAGTTTTGTCGCTGTGAAATGCAGGTGACAGGAGCCACTCAGAGGGAGGCCCAGCATGAAGGGGGACAAACAGTCCGTGCTGGAAAGGAGGGGGTGGGGGGTCAGTGCCCCTATGTGCCCGTCTGCCTTCCCCACCCCAGCCTGCTCTCTTCCACGGATCTTAACAAGAAACGAACGCTGGCAAAAGGTTAAGGAGACTAAAGGCAAAGGTGAGAGAAGCACGGTAAGTAAGCAAGCCTGTCCAGTACGAAGTGACGTATGGGGGACTGTTCTTACCCACATCATCCCGTTTGGATTTGGCTTTCTTCTCTTTCTTTTCAACTGGACATTTCCCTTTCACTTCTTTCTTGTTAATTTCTTTAACTTTACTTTTTCTCACAGTGAAACTTTCATCATCTTCACTCTCACTAAAATCAGAATCGTCCTCAGAATCCTCACCTGAAACAGAAGATTACATACCTCATCTCTAAAAAGTTCTAAAAAGTGAGGCTTCTAGGACTTCCCTGGCGGTCCAGTGGTTAGGACTCCACGCTTCCACTGCAGGGAGTTCAATCCCTGGTTGGGGAACTAAGATCTAAGATCCCATATGGCGCTCGGCGTGGCAAAAAAAAAAAAAAAAATGGTGAGGCTTCTAGTGCCTCAACTTCATCTTCTGCCCCAGATTCTTGTGCCCCTTTGTGCTATGCTGTTTCCAGGGGCAAAACAATGCATGGTGCCTGGGTCTGGATCCTGGCCCCTCCACTGACATGTCGTGTGACCTGAGACAGGTCCCTAACTTCACCGTGCCTCAGTTTCCTATGTATAAAATAGGGAGAACCCTATAACCTGCATCACAGGGCTGTTGTGAAGACTAAGTGAGTTAATATAGGTAAAGAATAACATCTGGCAAATAGCGAACAGAAGAGCATTGCTTGCTATTGCTATTATCATTAATTTCCCATCAGTAATCCTTACTTCTGATTTTACCAGTTTAACTCAGCAACTTCTGAGAAGAATGGTTGGGTATAACATTAGCTGCTCTTCCAAAACGATAACCTTGATGGTAATAATGACCGTAGGCCTTTCCTTAATCACACCAACTTCAACATGCCAGAACAGAAACCCACTGGCTCTCGGAGCCTCAGTTTTGTCGCTGTGAAATGCAGGTGACAGGAGCCACTCAGAGGGAGGCCCAGCATGAAGGGGGACAAACAGTCCGTGCTGGAAAGGAGGGGGTGGGGGGTCAGTGCCCCTATGTGCCCGTCTGCCTTCCCCACCCCAGCCTGCTCTCTTCCACGGATCTTAACAAGAAACGAACGCTGGCAAAAGGTTAAGGAGACTAAAGGCAAAGGTGAGAGAAGCACGGTAAGTAAGCAAGCCTGTCCAGTACGAAGTGACGTATGGGGGACTGTTCTTACCCACATCATCCCGTTTGGATTTGGCTTTCTTCTCTTTCTTTTCAACTGGACATTTCCCTTTCCCTTCTTTCTTGTTAATTTCTTTAACTTTACTTTTTCTCACAGTGAAACTTTCATCATCTTCACTCTCACTAAAATCAGAATCGTCCTCAGAATCCTCACCTGAAACAGAAGATGACATACCTCATCTCTAAAAAGTTCTAAAAAGTGAGGCCTCTAGGACTTCCCTGGCGGTCCAGTGGTTAGGACTCCACGCTTCCACTGCAGGGAGTTCAATCCCTGGTTGGGGAACTAAGATCTAAGATCCCATATGGTGCTCGGCGTGGCCAAAAAAAAAAAAAAAAAAAAAAAAAGTGAGGCTTCTAGTGCCTCAACTCCATCTTCTGCACCAGATTCTTGTGCCCCTTTGTGCTATGCTGTTTCCAGGGGCAAAACAATGCATGGTGCCTGGGTCTGGATCCTGGCCCCTCCACTGACATGTCGTGTGACCTGAGACAGGTCCCTAACTTCACCGTGCCTCAGTTTCCTATGTATAAAATAGGGAGAACCCTATAACCTGCATCACAGGGCTGTTGTGAAGACTAAGTGAGTTAATATAGGTAAAGAATAACATCTGGCATATAGCGAACAGAAGAGCATTGCTTGCTATTGTTATTATCATTAATTTCCCATCAGTAATCCTTACTTCTGATTTTACCAGTTTAACTAAGCAACTTCTGAGAAGAATGGTTGGGTATAACATTAGCTGCTCTTCCAAAACGATAACCTTGATGGTAATAATGACCGTATGCCTTTCCTTAATCACACCAACTTCAACATGCCAGAACAGAAACCCACTGGGAATTGAGAAGAGACTGACCGTACCATAACCATCTTAACTGACAATCCTGTGTATGATTTCACCTGGGACACAACTCTGATTTCCCACAAACTCCTTTCTATTCTGCATGGGATGATACAAGCCAGTGATGGAATGTGTTAAGTAGCTACAGCTTCTGGAAAAAAGCATAGAGAATACTCAAGAGTTAAGCAATGATTCTTCTATTTTTCAGGGGAAGAGAGGATCAGAAAATCATGTCCTGTAAATACTAAACTCTGAAAATTAACTGTAAATAAGGATTAGCCCTATATTCATAAAAAACCTTTTTACACTTTTTTATACATTATTACAAATGCAGTACATGCTTACTGTAGAAAATGCCGACCATACCAAAAAAGTATTAAGGAAGAAGAAAGCCCACTCCCTAATCTCCTCACTCAGAGATAACCACTGTCATACCCACCATATATAATATCTACCTAACTATCTATATGGAATAATATATTTTATATAAAAAATACATATATATATGAAAATTTTCAAACATACACAACAGTAGATAATAATAAACTACCACCCAGATTCAACAATCATCAATATTTTGCAACATTTGTTTCATCTGTCTATCTTTTCTTCCCTTTCCTTCTCAGAGTATATAAAAATAAACCCAAGACACTGCGTTATTACATTTCTACATACTTCAGAATGCATCTCTAAAAAACACGGACTTATAAAAAACACGTCATTAACATATCTAATGATATCAACAATAGTTTCCTGGAATCATCTTCTATCCAGCCCATATTAATCACTTTTAATATAGAGCAATATCCCATCCCTTTTTCCCCCATGCCTTTGACATGTTGAAGCAACTAGGTCAGTTGTCCTATGGAATGTCCTACATTCTGGATTGGTCTGTTTTCTTCCTCATGGTGTCATTTTACTTACTCTTGCATTTCCCGTGAGCTGGAATTTTCTCAAGGCTCAATTAGAATCAGGCTCACATTATTATTATTATTACTTTTTTGGGGCAAGAATACACATCATAGGTGATGCTCTGTTCTCCATATTATGTCAGTCATATCAGAAAGCACAGAATGTATGGCTGCCCCACTCCTGGTTGGTTCAGCTGACGCCGGCCTGAATTCTCCATTGTAAAGATCCTCGTCAGCCTTCTATTGATGATCTTTGCCTAAATCAACAATGTCATTACAATCTTCAAATTGTGATGTCCTTATTCTATCATTCTTCCCACACAAATAAAATTTTAAAAACAGATAATCAACCCATGTATTCACATAATAGTTACCGTGTTATACAGAATTCACCATATAAGGCCAGCAGATCACATGAAGGCCGCTATAAATAGTACCTTGCAAAATCAAATAATTATTTCTGGATTCCCAAGAGGATCTAGGTTCAGGGGGGGCAAGCAGTGGAGAAGTTTCTCCAAAATTTCAGACTATAGAATCTAGGAGGATACAGCTTCCTATAACCCCAACAGTTACGGTATCTCATGTGTTCTTTTCTTGGCTTGAGAGGATAAACTGCAGGAGCGGGCTATAATGCTATTTAAATAAATTGGAGGTGGGGAAATGGAGCTCCCAGAATCCCAAGTCATTAGCATCTCACACTGGGAAATCTGCAAGGCCCAGACACTCAGGTTATGGATTTGGGGTATCTTTAGATGTCCTTAAGAAAAGCCTTGATTCTCTCCATTTTCACTTTTCTTTTCCCACTGAAGGTCACAGAAGTTCCTTTCTCTTCTAATCTAGGGTGAGCCAGTGCAGGAGGAAAACTCTGAAATGTCACTTAAAGAAGGGACCCTGTCCCAGATAACTCAGGTTGTCTGAAATGAATCCAGCAGCACATTCAAGTGTAATAAACCACCAGCTCCGAGGGGATGGGAGAGTGAGCCATTCTTGGCTTAGGGCAGATGAAGATAACCTGGTACTATTGCTCCTTGAAGTACACTGAGCGTATCGGGGAACATGTTTGTCCTTCCATTTAAGGTAAAGCAGGCTTGAGACCCTTCACGATCTGGTGCCAGGCGGCCTCTTCAACCTCCGCCACATTCTCCCTTCCCTGCAAACCTCACTGAACTCTGTGTGTGTGTCTGTGTGTTTCTACGTCTTTTTCTTTTGTTTCTTCCAGGTTTATTGAGATATAACTGACACGCAGCACTGTGTAGGTTTAAGGTGTACAACATAACGATCTGACTTAAGTACATCATGAAGTAGCACATTCAAGTGTAATAAACCACCAGCTCCGAGGGGATGGGAGAGTGAGCCATTCTTGGCTTAGGGCAGATGAAGATAACCTGGTACTATTGCTCCTTGAAGTACACTGAGCGTATCGGGGAACATGTTTGTCCTTCCATTTAAGGTAAAGCAGGCTTGAGACCCTTCACGATCTGGTGCCAGGCGGCCTCTTCAACCTCCACCACATTCTCCCTTCCCTGCAAACCTCACTGAACTCTGCGTGTGTGTGTGTGTGTGTGTGTGTGTGTGTGTGTGTCTGTGTGTTTCTACGTCTTTTTCTTTTGTTTCTTCCAGGTTTATTGAGATATAACTGACACGCAGCACTGTGTAGGTTTAAGGTGTACAACATAACGATCTGACTTACGTACATCATGAAGTGACTATCACAAGAAGTTTGGTGAACCTCCATCATCTCACAGACACAAGATTAAAGAAATCGAAAAAATTGTTTTTCTTGTGATGAGAACTCTTAGGATTTACTCTCTTAACTTTCATATGTAACACACAGCTGTGTTCATCATCTTCGTCCTGTTGTACGTTATATCCCTAGTGCTTATTTATCTTATAGCTGCACGTGTGTACTTACTGACTGCCTCCATCCCATTCCCCCTCCCCCAACACCTGCCTCTGGTAACCACAAACTTAATCTATTTTTCCATGAATTTGTTTGTTTGTGAAGTATAAATGACCTAAAACACTGTGTTAGCTCCTGGTACACAACATAGTGATTCGATATTTCTATACATTTCAAAATGATCACCACAATAAGCTAGTTACCATCTGTCACTACACAAAGATATTACATAATTATTGAGTATATTCCCCGCACTGTACATTCCATGACTCATTTAATTTGCAACTGGAAGTCTGTCCTTCTTAATCTCTCTCAACTCTTTCTTTCCTCTCCTCACCCTCCTCCCCTCAGGCAACCACCTGTTTGTTCTCTGTATCTGTAACTGTTTCTGTTTTGTTGTTTGATCATTTGTTTTGTTTCTTAGATTCCACATAGTTTATGCCCTTCTATCAGTCAGAAGTGCTATTTCACCCCTAAATGCTACTCATTTTTCAAGGCACAGCTTAAAGGTCACCTCCAGATAAAGCTTTTCCCCCAAATGCCATAGCTGAATTGAACTGTCCTGTGTATTCCTCAAGTTTGTACACAGCGTTTAGCAGTGCTTTGCACACGTTCATGGTCTCCAAGAACTTTCTACTGACTCTCCACAGGCTTAATTTTGAGTTAGGACATAACCTACCAGTTGCAAAGTCTGCTTCGGAGTCATCGGCAACGTCGCCGTCGCTGTTTTCCAAAAGAATCTTCCTCTGCTGGACCACGGCTTGGGATGCCGCTTTTCTTCTCCGCTGAGAACCCTGGGAATCATCCTCCCCAGGGATCTGATCCAGATCTTCAGGATAAAAAAAAAAAAATCAATGAAACTTCTTGTGCCAGGTAACATTTAGAGAACTGTGGAGTAGACTTCTATTACACCTGCTCTTTTTATTTGCCCAGCTTTCTCCTTCCTGTGCTTCTGGTAACAGACCACACAGCCCAATCTGAGCCAATCATAATACATCAGTCTCCTGGCAACAGTCTGAGTTAAGCAAAAGTCGAAGGCCCACACTGAAAGAGTCTTTCCCCAAGAATTTTCAAACTGGAGCTGGGAAGATAGAGCCCCTTTCCTCAGTGTTCAGCTGCTGTCAACTAGAAGCCATGGGTAGTCGTGACCCTCCACCAGGGGAGAAACTGGGTCTGCAGTTAAAAGAGAGGAAAATCAAACCAGAAAGAAACAAAGGAGAAGGGGTGAAGAGAACTTTCACAAATGTGAAGACCTTGGTTCTAGTTACAGTATCAGGAATTTAAATAAGAGTTAGAAAATGTCGATGGAAAAAATATTATTAATATCAAAAACTTACCTAAATAGTCACTGGCTACACTGCATTTGGAGATATGAGGAGACTTACTCCTTGCTTCCGTTTCACTATTGCCATGTTTGTCAATGTCTAACTATAAGGAAGAAGAAAGCACCCTAATCAACCAATGTCTAGAAATAGGAAGATAAGTGCTAAAATCTAATACCATTTAGATACAGATAAATGATCCAGACCAGGGGTCCCCAGCCCCCGGGCCGTGGACTGGTACCGGTCCGCAGCCTGGTAGGAACTGGGCCGCACAGCAGGAGGGGAGCGGCGAGTGAGCGAAGCTTCATCTGTATTTACAGCTGCTCCCTATCCCTGCCCATCGCTCACATTACTGCCTGAACCATTCTCCCCCGTTCCACCCCGTGGAAAAACTGCTTTCCAAAACACCGGTCTGTGGCACCAAAAAGACTGGGGACCGCTGATCCAGTCTCAAACTAGCACAGTGACTTTACTTGGCGAGGCTAACATATGGTTAGAAGTTTTGGCTCTGAAATCACACAAACTTTACTCAGACTTAAGTTCAAAGTCAGGCTCTTAAATCGGCAATATACCAGGGGAAAGTTGCTCATCCTCTACAAGACTTAATTTCCTCATCTATAATGTGGAGATAAAAACAGTCTGGGGGGCTTCCCTGGTGGCGCAGTGGTTGAGAATCCGCCTGCCAATGCAGGGGACACGGGTTCAAGCCCTGGTCTGGGAAGATCCCACATGCCGCGGAGCAACGAAGCCCGTGCGCCGCAACTACTGAACCTGTGCTCTAGAGCCCATGAGCTACAACTACTGAAGCCCACGAGCCACAACTACTGAGCCCGTGTACCACAACTACTGAAGCCCGTGTGCCTAGAGCCCATGCTCCACAACGAGAGAAGCCACCGCAGTGAGAAGCCCGCACACCGCAAGGAAGAGCAGCCCCCACTCGCCGCAGCTAGAGAAGCCCGCATGCAGCAACGAATACCCAACGCAGCCAAAAAAAAAACAAAACCCAAAAACCAAAAAAAAAACAGTGTGGGGATTAAATGAGGCTACTGTGGGGAATTAAATGTTGACTGAATGTGGAAATTGCTTATTGTGGTGCCCAGCACAAAGGAAACAGTGGACAAACATTAACTATCATTTCTGTATAGGCCGATCTGTGCTTTTCCAAATGTAAAGACTCTTCCATCATTATCACAACTTTAAAATGATCTAGAGTATTTTAAGAGAACTTTAAGTCACGATGATTGGTACTATTACTCTCGGAGAAGTGGTACTTCCAAGGAAACCTTGCTATACAATGCCACGATCTTTTACAGGAAAGAGATTTTCATTTTCTCAGTTTTAGATACATGATAACTCTCTTTTTCAGTTTCTTTGACTCCTGATTACTAAAAGGGCCCCCTAATCAACACTATCTCACTTATTTTCAAACAGGAGGCAATACTGACTTAAACATCTATACCCCTAAATAAGCAAATGGGCTAAAAATATCCTCCAAGATAAAAGAAGTTAGGCCAAAGCAGTTTCATCCAAAAAGAAACTGAGCAATTTGAATGTCTTTTCCGGGAATAATGATTTCTGCTTCTCCAGAATGTCAATATTGCCATCTGCTGACCAATTGCCAGAAAAATCCACAGAGAAAAATCCACAGATAAAGCCAGCAGTCATAAATCTATCAAGTCTACTGAGCTTGCTAACCAAATTAGTGCCTTTAGCCTCTGTAAATAATAAAAATTACCACCATTAGATTATGTTTTAACTAAGCTGAATTTGGAGAGAAAGAAGGTGGAGTGCTCGGATGTACAGGTCAACTTATTTGATCATGAAATTAAATTTTCACTGCATATACAGATGAACTTTGGACATGCAGGGTCATAGTCCACGTCCTCCAGTTGAATCTGAGTGTTAGGCAGAGAGGTATTTATGTGTGGATGAGATTTATGCAACTGAATAAACAACTGAATCCAACGGCACCACCTGCAAATTGCTCCTTTTTTAGTCCAAAGTTTTAAAACTACATTTTTCCCTCTATAAAGGCTCATCCAACGAAATGATTACAAAAGCAATAAGAAGGTTTTAAAGAGAATTATCAAAAATAAAGTTACTTTTATCTTGAGACTCCTCCACATCAATGGTGACGGTTGGAAGTTCCTTCACTGATAAAGCCAGTGCGACTTCTACGTCTCTCTGGTAGAGCTTATCATCTAAAGGCATTCTAAAATAGACACACAAATAATAATGAGTTTGCAAACTATCAATCTCAACTAAAATCTGAGATTTTCCTCAGTGACTAAGAGTTTCTTTCCAACCTCAGAAAGATGTTCTTCAACAATAATCATGATCATAATTGCTCCTTAACGTTAAGCCTCCTGAAACGTTAAGTGTCATGTTGGACCCAGCAGAACAGATTTGAAATAGGAGCATCACGTGACAATGTGCATTTCATTGTGATGTCTCTTCCTCACCACCAGCTCCGTCCAGGTGGGAAGCACCTGCCCAACTGAGAACGGACGTGGCTCAAACATCACTTCCACTTAGAAATCTTCCTTGACCTCACCCACACCTCTTCAGACAGCTGTTATAGCTCTTTTATTAAACTGAAATTACTTTTTTTTTTTTTACATCTGTTCCGCCCAATCTGGACTTTGACAAATAGCTCAGCAAGTACTTACTCTGTGAGGCATTGCACTAGACAGGATGTTAAAAGTGCCCTCAAAAAGTCTGCAGTTAATGAGGAGGTAGGAAAACAAGTCCCATAGTAATTACCCTATATAAACAGATTATCACGTCTCCTGTTCAAGGTGGTCAAGAGTGCTATAGTGCTTAAGAGGAAGAGAAAGCAAAGAAAGGTTTGAAAAGGTCTGAAGGTAAGAAAAGGCTACGTAAAGGAGGTAATACTGAGATGCACCTTGAAGGATTTATTTTTTTAAATAACAATTTTATTGAGATATAAGTCGCACAGTATAAAATCCACCCTTTTGAAGCATACAATTCAGCAGTTTTTAGTATATTCAGAGAGCTGTGAAACCATCACCACTATGTAATTTCAGAACACTTTCATCAACCCAAAAAGAAACCTCATATCTACTAGCAGTCCGTCCCCGTTTCCCCCTCCCCAGCATCTGGCAACCACTAATCTACCTTCTGTTTCTATGGACTTGTCTATTCCGGACATTTCGTATTACTGGAACCATATAATATGTGGCCTTTTGTGCCAGGCTTCTTTGGCTCCCTACAATGTTTTCAAGGTTCATCCATGTTGTAGCATATATCAGTACTTCATTT
>NC_041225.1:20837-21728 GCF_002837175.3 Physeter macrocephalus | reverse complement strand
CAGCTTACCCTTCCTCCTCCCTGTACTTCATTTCTGTTTATTGCTGTCTAATATTCCACTGTATGGATATATCACATTTCACTTATCCAGTCATTAGTTGATAAACATTTGGATTACTTCCATTTTTTGGCTATTATGAATAATGCTCCTATAAATATTCATGTACACGTTTTTGTGTGGGCATAGATTTTTACTTCTCTTGGGTATATACCTAGGCTGGGTCATATAATAACTGTTTACTTCAAGGAACGGATACTCTGTTGTCCAATGTGGCTGCACCATTTTGTATTTGCAGCAGCAATGTGTGAGGGTCTCCATTTCCCCACATCCTCCTCAACACTTGCTATTGTGTGTCCTGCTTACAGCCATCCCTCTGGGCATGACACGTTATCTTATTGTGGCTTTGATTTGTATTTCCCTGACGGCTAAGGATGTTGAGCATCTTTTCACGTGCTATCAGCCATTTGTATATATTCTTTAAAGAAATGTCTATTCAAGTGCTTTGCCCATTTCTAACTTGGGTCATTATTCTTTTTATTGTTGGACTGTAAGAGTTCCCTATATATTCCAGATACAAGTCCCTAATGGGGTCTATGATTTGCAAATATTTTCTCCCATCCATTGGTTGTTTTGTTAACTATATTTTAAAGGTAGTACAAGAAGCTCAAAAACAAAAAAGAAAAAAGTAAGGAGAAGGACATGGGCTAAGTCTCTCTATGTTAATTAACTTTCCTCACATTTATTGTAGCAGTAAAGCATCACACGCCCTACGTGCCATTGGTCAGTATCCCTCCTCTGCCCATCTCCTCCCCATAGTGCAAGTCTGGGGCCTCTTGGGCCTTCCTTCCCTCATTTTACCCTCTCTCTCAGTACTGACGAATGGAACTCCAG
>NC_041225.1:16657-20337 GCF_002837175.3 Physeter macrocephalus | reverse complement strand
GAAACCCAATAGAACTATAACAACAAAACCTTTACCACTAAAGGCTGGGCCTGGATATAATAATTTTTAAAGGAAACCCAATAGAACTATAACAACAAAACCTTTACCACTAAAGGCTGGGTCTGGATCAACCTAAATAAATATTCCATTGTTAAAATGTTGAAAGATGTATTCAGTAGAACTATCAACAAAAATGACAAAGAGTAAGGGCAGCAGAATGTTGAAATGTTCTATCTTTATCATTCAAGTGGCAGAAAATCATTTATTAGTAGGCACTGGGGGCAGAAGATGCCTGATTTTATATCCCAGTGAAATTTGTGCAGTTGTTTCAACCAGTAACTTAAAGACAAAATGGAACAACAAGGAGGTTTGTGCCTGCGATCGTGTTCATGTGAAACCAGGGATGGCCACCTTGTGCCGGGTGAGTTAAGTTTACCCGGCAGGTAGGCCGCAGAGCTCCTGAGACGCCAGGGTTGGAATTTTTCTGCTGGGTGCCCCTTAGGTTCTGTGACTTGATTGATTGTGAGTCATGTTTCGGGAAAGACCTGATCACGGGACGAGGGTGGGAAGAGAGTGATTTGGGGAGCCGCTAACAACATTCATCACAGCTCATGGGCTGAATGAATTTTACAGAGACAGGAAAAGAAATGCTTCTTATGGGATCAGAGAATGTGACGGCTGAACAATCCCAGAACGTGTGGAGCACCCATCCCATTTTCCAGATGGGAAAACAGAGGCCCAGCAAGGTGAAACCCCTCACCCAAGTTGCACCCGTCTCTCCTCGCCACTACATGGTTCATGAAAGCAGGACTCTTCCTGTCTTGATCACTGCTGAACCCCAAAAAGGGCCCGGCATCTAGCAGCTGCTCCAGCAATTTCGGTTGACTGTAGGAACAATGCTGTTTCTTTCTTTTTCACTCTTATTCGGTATCGTGCCAAGACCTCCCCAGGTTGCAATGTAATTCGATAAATGTAGATATTAATTGAGTTTTGTTGTGATGAGGACTTAGGCTTTGAAGGTAACAGACTCGGTTCAGAACTTGGTTCTGCCACTAAAGAGCTGTTTGGCTTTGGGAAACTTACTAAACCTCTGTGAACTTATTTCCTCTTTTGTAAACTGGGGGTAAATCTATCTGAGCCAGCAGAGCACCTGCATGAGAGATGTGCACTAAATATTCGTCTTTCTCACTCTCCCACACCATCTCTCTCGTCTTCCCAGGGAGGTTGTACACAAGGATATAGTACTTTTTTAAATTAATTAACTAATTAATTAATTAATTATTGTCTGCGTTGGGTCTTCGTTGCTACGTGCGGGCTTTCTCTAGTTGCGGCGAGTGGGGGCTACTCCTTGTTGTGGTGGGCGGGCTTCACATTGTGGTGGATTCTCTTGTTGCGCTTGTTGTGGAGCACCGGCTCTAGGCGTGCGGGCTTCAGTAACTGTGGCCTGCAGGCTCAGTAGTTGTGGCGCACGGGCTTAGCTGCTCCTCGGCATGTGGGATCTTCCCGGACCAGGGCTCGAACCCATGTCCCCTGCCTTGGCAGGCAGATTCTTAACCACTGCGTGACCAGCGAAGCCCAATATAGTACTTTTTAAAATCAGGTTTTAATTTATTTCAGGTAGTGTACATTTTTCTTGAAGAAAAGATTATTCCACTATAGAAATCTAAACATGCAAAATCACTACAAATCCAGTATTCTATGGGTTAGATATTATCAGTCACATTTTATAAGTAATTGGGCAAATGCCAAAGCACTAGTTACTGGGGAGTAAGAAGATTCAAATCTCGGGTGCCCGCCACCCCAATTTCAAGAGCAGGTCTTGTTTTTCAAATCCATATTTCAACTGGTCTTTCTTTCTCATCCATCCTCTCTGTCTGCCTTTCTCAAGAAGGCTCAGATCCTCCGCTTTCGCACCCTCCCGGCTGGCTGTGCCCCAGCTCCCGCCCTGGAACCTCTGCATTCCTGGGTGTGCCTGCTCTCCCTGTGCATCACCAGGTTTGCCAGGGAGCTGCTGTATCGTTCACTTTTGCTGTCACCCCAGAGTACCTATACGCTTCTGGTACATGAAGTACACCCTCATCGCCATGTGTGCACGCCCATCCCCTTATCTTATATCCTGCCTCTAAGCCAGGCTTGGGGGTGACTACAGCGTGCATTCAGCTATGTTAGGTGCTGGGATCAAAGTGAAGTTCCCAACTTTCGTAGTTGCAGGCTTGAGGGGCACACAGTGATTAAAAGTTGGGTCACCTTTCTTAAGGGGGGGGCTGATTGATTTAAAGCCAAAGCAGTTGACTTAAAGCCTGCGTCCCTCAGCTGCAGGACGAGACCAACTTTGGCGGTGCACGGGTTTGTTCCATGCCAGCACTGCTGTTCAGGAAGAGCTTCCAGCAGCGCCTTAGTGCAGGGGGACTTGGTCCGTTGTCTTGCCCCTGCCCTCAGAGGGGGCCCACCTGCTCTTCTGGAGGAGGATGCCAGCACTGCTGTTCAGGAAGAGCTTCCAGCAGCGCCTTAGTGCAGGGGGACTTGGTCTGTTGTCTTGCCCCTGCCCTCAGAGGGGGCCCACCTGCTCTTCTGGAGGAGAATCAGGGAGGGGGAAGTGCATAGTCCCGGGTGGAGTTTCGCCACCTCTTGTCTGATGGCAGGGAAGGGGGCGTGGCTGTGTGGTGTCCTGGGGCTGGACTCACCAGGTGGGACTCAGCCTCTCAGCCTCCTAACCTCCCCCCACACACCCCACAAGAGTTTCCAATAATATGTAATCGCACCTTAGGTTCCCGGGCTTCAAACTCATACCCAGGCTCCCAGGTCCCTTGATTCAGCCAATTCCTCTGTGTTCTTTCTTCTATTAGATACAGTCCCAGAGGGAGGGGCTGGGGGTGGGACTGGAGGGACCCCGGCAGCACTGGCCTCAGCTGACTAAAGAGATCCGGGACCTGCGCTATCACACATGTGCGAGCACCCTTAAGGTGGACTCGAGGGGGCCAGTTAGAGGCAGTCCTTGCTGCTTCAAGTGAGTATGGATCACCGTCGGGTGGGGAGCATGCTGAGCCCTGAGAAGTACCGTTAGGAGGATGTGTTCCTCCCTCAGCTTCAAGGACGTTGGGGGGGAGCTTCAGGGCTCCCGTTCCCCTCCAGTCCTCCAGGTCCGACTGCACCCCAGCGGCCTTGCAGACCTGGCTTCCTGTCCCAGAACTTGCCAGGCTCCAGGAAGAATCCAGACTTCAGAGATGGTGCCTGAGCGCTCCAGCTTCAGAAGTGCTGTCCCTGGGGACCCAACAGTGCAGGGTGGATGGGTGAAGGAGTAGGGGGGTGGGGTAGGGAGGGGTGGCTGCCCTGGGAGACTTTGAGAGAGAAATATCACCCACCACACCCCCTGCCCCCTGCAACTGATCCATTGATGCCATAGGATCTCAGGACCTTTTAGTCAGAGATTCCTCTGCTTCTTTACTCCTGTGTTCAAAACTATGCAAAACCAATTCTTCATTCTCTTGCTGCCTTGCCAGGACTTTTAAAGCACTGTTCTTTTGAAGCACTCCTTCCCTAAACTGCAGTTTGGAGCTGTCCCAGCTATTTAAATGTGTTCTCCTTAAACTGAGACTAAATCCTACTCTTTTGGAAAAGCGACCTTCACTTCAGAGGAGATCGTCTTTTCTGCCCATTCCTTCCTTCTACTGCCCTCTTAA
>NC_041225.1:11416-16217 GCF_002837175.3 Physeter macrocephalus | reverse complement strand
ACCTGTCCATTTTTAAAGAAAGACTGACAAAGTCACTGTAATAGGTCAGGAGTCTGAGCTCAGGGTTGGTCAAAGGTACTCACAGGGAGGAAGGTGGATAAAAATAGGTGAGTAAAATAGGAGGGTTGGCAAGTACAGGCAGGACACCCGTGTTCACCGTGCATACTAATAAAGGTCAGAATCTCCTCATTTATCTCTGGTGGGAAGTTCTGATGGTTTCACAGGGTCAAACTCAAATCATATTCAAACTAGGGGATTTCCCCTGAGCAGAAAAGGAAGCATGAAAGGAAGTATCCATCCCTAGCAGGAGTCGCTACAGAGGAATAAAGACGTAGAGAACGGACTTGAGGACACAGGGAGGGGGAAGGGTAAGCTGGGATGAAGTGAGAGAGTGGCATGGACATATATACACTAGCAAATGTGAAATAGATAGCTAGTGGGAAGCAGCTGCATATAGCACAGGGAGATGAAACCAAAGTCAATCAAGCCAACGGAGACATTGTATGTGTTTACAGTTCAAGATATCCACAAGATAATCCTTTATTCAGTATGCAATGAATGGTCCATTCGAAAAGAAAAAAACTTTCTAAAATGTTGCTTTTCCATTTATTGTTCAGAACATCATTTTTATACCTCTGCATTTCTTACTATTCAAAGCTAAGTCGCGTGAGTTACAGGGAAGCAGATGATTGATTTAAAGTTGGGTCATGTGATTTAAAAACCAGTGGCAGCTGATTGATTTAAATCCCGGTTATATGACATGAGGAGGGGGTGCTAAAAGCTGCTTTTTCATCGAAGCTAACACAACATGGTAAAGCAATTATACTCCAATAAAGATGTTAACAGCAACAAAAAACCCACCCCAAACCAAAGTCAATCAAGCCAACGGAGACATTGTATGTGTTTACAGTTCAAGATATCCACAAGATAATCCTTTATTCAGTATGCAATGAATGGTCCATTCGAAAAGACTGCTTTTTCATCTCTGGCTCAGAATATCATATTTATAACTTGGTTTTTCTTATGATTTAGAAAACTTGAGCTGTCTCTCCTTGGAATCATCAGGAGAAAAATACAGTATTTCAGGTTCATTCTTGAAACCAGCTTCTCACGGTTAAGGTGTATTGACTAAAAGATCTTCCTTCTTCAAGACATTCCAAACCTCTGTAAGACACTTCTTTGTAATTGGAGAAAAAAGAAGAATGAAATCAGGCCAGCAGGTGCAGGAGGCCAAGGCAGCCCCTAGGGTTGCTGTAACCCCAAGGAGGTGAGCAGAGAGGAGGAGTTGATTACCAGTCTCCTCTGACTCTCTGGCCCAAATTGCCTGGCTTCACAGGGGGGACAGAGTTTTGCTTTCAGCAACTGATGGGGCACTTCCAGGCTGGTCGGGTTGCCAGTGGCCCGACAGCCTGACAGGCTGACTGCGGTGTGACCGCCCTTTGTTTCTCCAGAATCTGTACATCAGCAGGTGCATGGTTGCGGGAGCCCTTTCACCCCCACCCCCGCCCCAAGGAGGATAGCACCGTCCCTGGCTGTACCCTATGATCACCAGGTACTTGAAATGAATGCAAGTTTTTTGCCTTCAAGGAAATGCTCACATAACAGCTTCTGCAGCAGCTGCAGGAGGCCAAGGCAGCCCCCAGGACTAGGGAAGGAGGAGGAGGAAGGGCTGAGAGTTGCCATTAGAGCAGACAACCTTCAGAGGGCGCTGAAGCCCCGGCAGAGCCCACCTGCCACTTCCAGTTCGGCACTCCAGGGTCAGATTTGGGCTTGGAGATGGGGTTGCTGTAACCCCAAGGAGGTGAGCAGAGAGGAGGAGTTGATTACCAGTCTCGTCTGACTCTCTGGCCCAAATTGCCTGGCTTCACAGGGGGGACAGAGTTTTGCTTTCGGCCACTGATGGGGCACTTCCAGGCTGGTGGGGTTGCCAGTGGGCCGACAGCCTGACAGGCTGACTGCGGTGTGACCGCCCTTTGTTTCTCCAGAATGTGTACATCAGGAGGTGCATGGTTGTGGGACCCCATTCACCGCCCCCCCCCCGCAAGGGGGATGGCCCCTTCCCCGGCTGTACCCTATGATCCCCCGGTACTTGAAATGAATGCAAGTATTTTGACTTCAAGGAAAAGCTCACATAACTGCTTCTGCCTCACCATGTGTGGGATTTACTATAATGGAAGGACATTATAAAGAACAGTTAGAAAACTCACCCTTTGGTCTCCATGTAGGAGTTTATTTTGCATGAATCCCTCCTACGTGAGTAGATAGCAGAGGTTTATTTTTGTTCCCGTGTGTGTAGTTGTGGCAGAGGATGTAGGTATGGTGATTTGAAGCCCTCAAAGAAATATTCTCAGAACTCTCAAGACTTCTCTTGATTGGAACCGAAAGAGACCTGGAAAAGGAGGAAAAGAAAAGGAGGAGTGAGAAAGAATGACTGTTTCTCAGTAAATTCACCTTCCTGGTTGATTGTTCTGTTTTCTCATTTCTTTTAACTTCTATGTATGTCTAATGGAATAAGGTAGAAGGCTGATTTTTATTCTTTAAAAGATTTTACATCACAAAGAAACCAGAAGTGACTAAGAACTTATTCAAATCAATTTTACATAGACTTTGATATTAAATTTGTATACTAAAATGGGTTAATCCAAATTTTCTCTTTCTTTTTGAGTGAATATTTGTAACATATTTTTGTAGATAATAATTTATCCAAGATATACGAAATTGTGAGAATGGGTACCATTTTTTACCACTTAAATTTCTTTCAAATGAATAGATTGTACACTTTAAATGCCAATGTTGTGTCTTTCATGTTGTCAAAATCTCCTACCACTATTTTGCTCCTCCACCCTATCTCTCGCTGCTGGTAACCACTAGTCTGTTCTTTAATCTGTGAGTCTGTTTTTTTTGTTGTTGTTGTTGTATTCAATTTTTTAGATGCCACGTGTAAGTGATAACCTACAATGCTTGTTATCTCTGTGGCTTATTTTACTAAGCATAATACCCTCCAAGTCCATACATGTTCTTGCAAATGGCAAAATTTCATTTTTTGCTGAGGACATCATAAAAATCTTTTTTATCCGCTAACCTATTGATGAACACTTAGTTTGACTCTATATCTTGGCTATGGCAAATAACACTGTTATGAACATTGATGTGCAGTTCTTTTTTTGAAATAGTGTTTTTGTTTTCTTCTGATATACCCAAGAGTGAAATTTCTGGATATTATGGTAGTTCTATTTTTAGTTTTTTTGTGAAACCTCCATTCTGCTTTCCACAGTAGCTGCACTACTTCACATTCACATCAAGAGTGTACAAGAGTTTCTCTTCCTCCACATCCTCACTAACCTTTGTTATTTGTGATCTCTTTGATGACAGCCATTCTGACAAGACTGAGGTGATATATCTCATAGTTTTGATTTGCATTTTACTACTGATTAGCTATGTTTAGCATCTTTGTGAGTTCTGGCTGTCTATCTGTATTTTTTCCTTGGAAAACTGCCTATTTAGGTCTTCTCATTTTTGTAAAAAAGATGTTGGGTGTTTTTTTGATATTGAGTTGTATGTGCTGTTTCTGTAGTTTAGATATGAATCCTTGCTTGGTCATCTTTTTGGTGTTAACCTCTTCTCATGTGCAAATATTTCCTCTCCTTCAGCAGGTAGTCTTTTCATTTTGTCCTTGGGTTCCTTTGCTGTGCAAAATCGTTTAAGTTTAGTGAAGTCCCATTTCTTTATTTTTGCTTTTGTTTCATTTGCCTTAGTAGACTGAACCTAAAACTGTTGCTATGATTTACGTTGAAGATTCTCTATTTTCTTGTAGGGGTTTTATGGTTTCTGGTCCGACATTTAGGTCTTTATTCAGTTTTGCGTTTATTTTATATATGGTGTGCTAAAATAATCTAATTTTATTCTTTTCCATGTAGTTGACCAGTTTTCCCAGTATCACTTATTGAAGAGACAGTTTTTTCTCCATATTGCCTGCTTTGTCATAAATCAGTTAAATATAAGTGTGTGGGCTTATCTCTGGGATCTCTATTCTATTCCAGTGATCTTTGTGTATGTTTTTGCTCCAGTATGATTCTCTTTGATTACTGTCGCTTTGCAGTATAGTCTGAAGTCAAGGTGCGTGATGCCTCCAGCTCTTTCTCAAGATTGCTTGGCTATTTGGGGTCTTTGTGTTTCTATACAAATTTTAAAATTACTTTTTCAAGTTCTGTGAAAATGCTTTGGTATTCTGATAGGGATTGCATGAAATCTGTAGATTGTCTTTGGTAGTATGGTTATCTTAACAGTATTAAATCTTACAGCCCCTGCACATGCTATATTTTTTCCATCTTTTTGTGTTGCCTTCAACTTCTTTCACCAATGGCTGATAGATTTCTGAGCACATGTCTTTTACCTGCTTAGGTGTGTTTATTCCTAGGTATCTTATTATTTTTGATGTGATTACATATGGTATAGTTTTCTTAATTTGTCTGTCTGACAGCTTTGAGTTTCGTTGTTTCTTCTTTTTCTAATTCCTTCAGGTGTAATGTTAGGTTGTTTATTTGATATTTTTCTTGTTTCCTAAGAATAAGCTTGTATCACTATAACTTCCCCCTGTGAACTGCGTTGGCTGTGTCCAATAGATTTTGGATCATTGTGTGTTCATTTTCATTTGTCTTGGGTATTTTTAGAATCCCTCTTTAATTTCTTCAGTGATCCTTTCTTCCCCTTTTATTCCCTTCATTTGTGATGTGAGGACTATCTTTAATATTATGTTTGGATTTCTTTCAGTTTTGTGTGTGTGTGTGTGTGTGTGTGTGTG
>NC_041225.1:2575-4587 GCF_002837175.3 Physeter macrocephalus | reverse complement strand
GTAGTTCTATTTTTAGTTTTTTGTGGAACCTCCATTCTGCTTTCCACAGTAGCTGCACTACTTCACATTCACATCAAGAGTGTACAAGAGTTTCTCTTCCTCCACATCCTCACTAACCTTTGTTATTTGTGATCTCTTTGATGACAGCCATTCTGACAAGACTGAGGTGATATATCTCATAGTTTTGATTTGCATTTTACTACTGATTAGCTATGTTTAGCATCTTTGTGAGTTCTGGCTGTCTATCTGTATTTTTTCCTTGGAAAACTGCCTATTTAGGTCTTCTCATTTTTGTAAAAAAGATGTTGGGTGTTTTTTTGTTATTGAGTTGTATGTGCTGTTTCTGTAGTTTAGATATGAATCCTTGCTTGGTCATCTTTTTGGTGTTAACCTCTTCTCATGTGCAAATATTTCCTCTCCTTCAGCAGGTAGTCTTTTCATTTTGTCCTTGGGTTCCTTTGCTGTGCAAAATCGTTTAAGTTTAGTGAAGTCCCATTTCTTTATTTTTGCTTTTGTTTCATTTGCCTTAGTAGACTGAACCTAAAACTGTTGCTATGATTTACGTTGAAGATTCTCTATTTTCTTGTAGGGGTTTTATGGTTTCTGGTCCGACATTTAGGTCTTTATTCAGTTTTGCGTTTATTTTATATATGGTGTGCTAAAATAATCTAATTTTATTCTTTTCCATGTAGTTGACCAGTTTTCCCAGTATCACTTATTGAAGAGACAGTTTTTTCTCCATATTGCCTGCTTTGTCATAAATCAGTTAAATATAAGTGTGTGGGCTTATCTCTGGGATCTCTATTCTATTCCAGTGATCTTTGTGTATGTTTTTGCTCCAGTATGATTCTCTTTGATTACTGTCGCTTTGCAGTATAGTCTGAAGTCAAGGTGCATGATGCCTCCAGCTCTTTCTCAAGATTGCTTGGCTATTTGGGGTCTTTGTGTTTCTATACAAATTTTAAAATTACTTTTTTTAAGTTCTGTGAAAATGCTTTGGTATTCTGATAGGGATTGCATGAAATCTGTAGATTGTCTTTGGTAGTATGGTTATCTTAACAGTATTAAATCTTACAGCCCCTGCACATGCTATATTTTTTCCATCTTTTTGTGTTGCCTTCAACTTCTTTCACCAATGGCTGATAGATTTCTGAGCACATGTCTTTTACCTGCTTAGGTGTGTTTATTCCTAGGTATCTTATTCTTTTTGATGTGATTGCATATAGTATAGTTTTCTTAATTTTTCTTTCTGACAGCTTTGAGTTTTGTTGTTTCTTCTTTTTCTAATTCCTTCAGGTGTAACGTTAGGTTGTTTATTTGATATTTTTCTTGTTTCATAAGAATATGCTTGTATCACTATAACTCCCCCCTGTGAACTGCATTGGCTGTGTCCCACGGATTTTGGATCACTGTGAGTTCATTTTCATTTGTCTTGGTATTTTTAGAATCCCTTTTTAATTTCTTCAGTGTTCCTTTCTTCCCCATTTATTCCCTTCATCTGTGATGTGAGGACTATCTTTAATATTATGTTTGGATTTCTTTCAGTTTTTTTTTTGTGTGTGTGTGTGATTATTTAAGTTGCTGAGCTCTTAATTTCACATGGACACTGACAACCCTGCATTGTTACTCTCCTCCCCACAGTTACTGAATTTGACCTTATATTTTACATCTACTAGTTTTGTGTGTCCCGTAACTTCTTATTGTGAATACAGATGATTTTATTAATGTTTTTTTCATCCTTCCTATTAGCTGTGTACATGGTTGATTTACTACCTTTGTTGAATATTTGCCTTAACCAATGAATTTTTTCCTTTAGTAAGTTTCTTTCCTAATTTTTATGTTTCAGTCGTGGCCTTTTCTTTTTCACGTAGCAAAGCCCCTTTAAGATTTCTCATAAAGCTGGTTTGGCGATGCTGAGCTCTTTTAGTTTTGCTTCTCTGTAAAACTTTAGATCTCACCATCAAAGCTGAAGGAGAGCCTTGCTGGGTAGAGTATTTTTGGTTATAGGCTTT
>NC_041225.1:0-1156 GCF_002837175.3 Physeter macrocephalus | reverse complement strand
TGGGGTATCCCTAATCTTGTGTTGGCATTCTGACGGGCAGGGTCAGGACCCAGCTGAGTCCATGGCTGCTTCTGGCCTGCAAGGGAGTGTTCTGGTCACACAGGCTGCTGGGCTGTGGTATTCCTGAATCTGGTGTGTGCCTGTGGGTGTATGAGGCTGATCCCACTGCTAGAGCAGGTTTGCTGTTGGGTAGGTCCAAGCTTCATCCAGTCCCTGTGCAGTAATCAGCTGTTGACGGTGAGGCTGACTCCAAGGTCAAAGCAGGCTCACTTGTCAGAGGGGCCCGGGATTCTGGGGCTGGTGCCTGTCCACTGAGGTGTGGAGGCTGGTCCTGAGGCTTTTGATGGCTGGGTCCATGTCCAGGCACAGCTGTGCATTGAGAGGGTCTGAAGGCAGCCTGTTTGCTGGTGGATGGGGCTATGCCCCTGCTCAGTTAGTTGCTTGGCCTGTAACATCCTAGTACTTGTGTCTATAGTCTGGTGGAAATGGGTAGGGCCATGTTCTGAGGGTAAAAAGATAGAAGATTCTGAAATTATGCTTGCTGGTACCAGCGGCCACGAGGTAGAAGGAGCTCCCCCAAATGGCTGATGTCACTGTCTGTGTCCCTGAGGCTGTGCTGTAGTTGCCTCTTCATGACATTGGATATGGCAGTGTTTTCCTCAATATGAAACGAAGGAACAACAAAGGTAGAGCTAATAAAAAAATAAACAATTTGCAGTACAGAATTTAAAAAAATGTGTATCAAAGAAATGTAAACAGAATAAAATGGCAACCCACAAGATGGGAGAAAATATTTGAAATCCATCTATCTGACAAGAGATTTCTATTCAGAATATACAGAGAACTCCTACAACTCCACAAAAAGCAAACACCCTGATTCAAAAATGGATAAAAGACTTGAATAGATGGTTCTTCAAAAAGATGTACAAATGACTAAGCACTTGAATAGATGATCCATATCACTAAAGACATGTTTATATATTTGTGTGCATGCATACACACACAAGCACACACACACATACATACACAAGCAGAAAACAAGTATTGGTGAGGATGTGAGGGAGTAGGAAGCATTGTGCTATATCAGTGGGAATGTAGAATGATACAGCTGCTTTGCAAAAGAGTATGGCAGTTTTTCAGATATTGAAAAATAGAA
>NC_041224.1:182837216-182843547 GCF_002837175.3 Physeter macrocephalus | reverse complement strand
GGGAGACCATGTGAGGACCTGGGGAGAAGATGGCTGTCTAAGCACCAAGTAGAGAGACCTCGGAGAAGCCAGCCTGCAGACACCTTGATCTCCGACAGCATCCAGGACTGGGAGATAGGCCTGTTATCCAAGCTGCCCAGTCTGTGGCATTTCTTACGGTGGTCCCGAGCAGACTCACCCCAGTCTGTGGTATTTGTTACAGCTGTCCCGAGCAGACTCACAGGGTAACTCAGGGCTCAGACTGGACAGAGCCCACTCTCCATCTCCTGTACATGAGTTACAGGAGCCCCAGGCACTGAGGAGGGGGGTCCCTGAGGAGGCACAAGATGGAAGATGCTAGGCATTAACACGACTGCATTCACGTTAAACGTGCCTGAAGTCCGTTCACGCGAGATGGTTTTGACCTGCATGTACATCGGCACCTTTAGTCTGAACTGCAAGCTTCACGTTAAACGTGCCTGAAGTCCGTTCACGCGAGATGGTTTTGACCTGCGTGTACATCGGCACCTTTAGTCTGAACTGCGACCTTTGGCTTCACCACCTCCGCTGCGAGCATTAGCTTCACCAGCTGTGGACCGTCTCCTATAGGATTTCCAGAACCACAGAGCATCGAAGCGTCACAGAACCCAGAATCTGTGCGACCCTCACAGCACAGCCGCACAGCTGCCCATCAGAACCCATTTCCCTTTCTCCCGTTCACAGCTACCCTGCACCTCCCAGCCTTCCCACCCCTTACAGCTGGGGCGCAGTGTCTCGTGTTACCAAGGGGAAGGGGTGGAGGTGGTGAGGGCCTTAGCCAACCTGCATCCTAGGACGCAGGGCACGATGCCCCCGTGGTCACCCCACCCTGCTAGTTGGAGCCCTCACCTGGAAGCAGGGAGGAGAAACAAGGAGGGCAGAGCCTTCCACCTGACACCCACCTGCCCTGGATCCCACAGGAAGGGGACAGAGACATCTTGAGCTTCAGCCCAGTTTTGGGAGACACTGTTCCAGCAACAAACTTCTGCCTTAAAAGCCAAGGTGCTTTACAAACCCCTCCTCAGCTGTCACAGAAAGCCAGGATTAATCTCATCCCACTTTTCTCAAACCCCAGCTCACTCTGAGACCACCTCTCGGGCGATGGTGCTTCAGAGCAGCCCCTTTAGAAGATCCCTGGATTTCAGCTCTCCCAGCCCAGCCTTCAGTATAAGCGAGAAGTTTCCTTGACAAACCTGCTCAGTTTCCTTAACCAAGCTTCGCAATCTCCCAAACTCTTCTCCTTCAAACATTCCTATTCTAGGCTTGATGAGCCTAAAGTGACAGTGCTGTCATCACGGGCCAGAGTGACTCCTCCAAACCCGTACTTACTGGTTACATGATGCTATTGAGAATGAAATCCCAGAAGAGCCAGCTTTGCAATACAACCATTTCTGGACTCGGCACTGGGTCCCTTTCCACGGACAGAGTGGAGTGGCTGTTGCCACGGGCCCCGTGGTGGAAGAGCTCACCTAATGCAGCCAGGACTTCATCCTTTCCAGGTGATTCCAGGGTCCTCATTCTCCCCAGACCCCCACCCACATGGCGGCTGGCTGCTCTCTGTGCCAGTCTATACGGGACCTTGGTAACCTCCTAAAATGAGGGTTATTTGATACACAGGTAATGGGTTGAATGCTGGCCCCCAAAAATGTGCCCCCCAGAACACAGGAACAGGACCATATCTGGGAAAAGCGTCTTTGTATATGTAGTTAGGAATCTCGAGGTGAGATCATCTTGAGTTAGCGTGGCCCTCAATCCAATTGAGAGACTTCTTGTGAGACAAAGAGGAGAGACACACAGAGGAGAAACCACGTGAAGGCAGAGGCAGAGACGGGAGGGCTGCAGCCGCAAGCCTGGGATTCCTGGAGCCCCCAGAAGCTGGAAAAGGCAGGAAGAGCCCTATCCTGGAGTCTCTGGAGGGACTTCCATCCTGCAACACCTTGATCTCAGATGTCTGGTCTCCAGGACTGGGGGAGGATGAATTCCTGCTGTTTTAAACCACCCAGCTTGTGGTCATTTGTTACAGAAGCCACAGAACAGTCACACGGACCCTGCTTTGTAGGAGGCTGGAAGTGCGGGTCTCATTAAAGGCCAACAGAAGCTGAGTTACAGAACCTTTAGAGTCACCATTGAGCCCCAGAAATTCTAAAGCACTGGCTGGACACCAGAACGATGAGGGGTCAGTCGAAAGCCCATCCCTAAGGGTGCCGGCTGCACACGGCCTCCCCAGGTTTTTACGCCTGTACAAGTTGGGGATAAGTATTTCCATCCTGATTCAGGACCTCTGATATCACCGTTCACGTTGCTAATTAAGAACCCACTAGTTACACAGAGGAAAACCCTATCAGGACACTTGCTCCGTTACACAAAGGAAAACCCTATCAGGACACTTGCTCCAGTTGTAAACAATTCTGAAGTTAGTCAGAGGTGGGGAATCGTCTCCCATGCAGCCAGCAGCCCTCCCCCCCCCGCACGGCGCGTCCTTCTTGCAAAGCCGGGGGACCGTGCCGAGGCGTCCCTGAGTAAACTTGAGCTGACCCCCAGGCCAGCTGCTGCTGGACTGTTCCCACCCTTCCCAAGTAAAACACCGGAATGTGTGCAAGGACTTGAAAGCCTAGAGGAAGGGCCATAGCGCCACACCAGCCACACCACACAGGCATACTTGGTGCCTGCAGGCCAGTCAGGATGGTCCGGGCTCCAGGAGGTCTTCTGGAAACTTTACCATTTCCCTGCCTGACGTAAGCCTCCTGTCCCGGCACCCACTGCTTTTTTTCCTTCCTCACCTCTGCCCGGGGAGAAATTCCAGCGGCAGGTATGGGTGACACATCCTCTTCTTTAGCAGGTGGCAGCCCGGCAACTCCTGCAGAAAGTCCAGCAGAGCCCCCACTCGCACCGGGTCACGCACAGAGCCGTGGGCCCTACTCCCTCCCAGCAGCCCAGCCCCGAGACTGCCTACGGGGCAGAGAATATGGCGTCAGGCACAGCTGCGGGGGCTCTTGCTGCGTGGGACGCTGTTTATATTGACCTCAGCCCAGGCATACCTAGGGAGGGCTGGCCGGCTGGGTCAGGCTGCCCAGCTCAGCCAATCCTCGCCCCTCAGGGGCTCAAAGTTGCAGAAAATGCGCCTTGCTGCACTGGCCACGTCCAAGGAACAGGTGTAGGTCCTGAGGGTCAGGATAGAGAAGAGGCTGCAGTTAGGGCTACCTAACCCTAACCCGTACCCTATCCCGTAACCTAAACCCTAATCCTTTACCCTAGCTTAATTTACTTTTTTTTTTTGTATTTTAAAAAATATTTTTCTGGGGTCAAATCAAATTAGCAGAACAACAAAATAAAACAAAAAGTAACCTGATTGTCCCTCAAAGAGCTACCTAAGTCTGGAATATTTGGTGATTCTGTTCTATGGACTGTTACGTGACCTATAAAAATATGACAGCTAAATCTGTTTTTCTACCATGAGAAGCATGATGTTCCAGATATAAGGCACACCTGGATAAAATGAGAAAGATACACATTATGCTGGTCTTTTCAGGGAGTGGGAAAGGATGGCAAGTGATAAAATATTATCTTTTCCTTTAATCTTGTAAAATTTGACTTGTTACAAAGAACTACAATTATAATTGTACTTTTAAAATGAAACAATGGAAATTTAAAAGAAAAATATTTATATTGTTTGTTTAATTATATTTCATAGAATTGTTATCCCTGAATCACAATTCTGTTAGTACACCAATATAGAGAGTATTTCTTAATATTTAGGTGAGAACCATTTCCTTCCGTTTTTGAGAAGAATTCTGTAACCTCTTGTCCAGTAATGGCACTCTTCCCCAAATCAAAAGTTTAACAAGGGAGATGCAAGCAGAATAACCGTGAAAACCAAAGCAATACAACAGCAACAAAAAATTTCTAACTTCCAATAACACCTCAATTTAGAAGAGGGTTTATATCTTCACAAAAAAAGCATTCCTCCTTGAATTTCTAACCAGTCAAAATCTGGGTATTCTACAGAAAATGTGTCATGCTATTCCCATAAAACTCATCTTTACTGCTTCTACCTCCGTTATGTTTCCTAAGCACGAGTGTTTTACTGTACAGGTGAAAAACAAAAGCCTAATGTGATTTATTTATAATGTGTGTGTTCTTTGTCTTATCCTAGTGTCGAACGTCTTCGCCATGGCTGGACAACAAATAATATTCCATTACGAGCTAAGTGATATCTGGAGAGTGGGAGAGGTTTAATAAATACCCTAAACCTACAGCATACCCTAACCTGTCCCCTAGCCCGTAGCCATACGCTAAACTGTACCTTAAACCTAACCTAACCCTAACCTGTTCCCTAACCCAACCCTAACCTGTCCCATAACCCCTACCCTAACCCTAACTTGTACCCTAATCCAAAAATGTAACCTAACCCTAACTCATACCGTATCCCGTACCCTAACCTATACCCTAAACCCTAATACTTAACCCTAACTTAATTTTCTTTTTTTTTGTATTTTAAAAAATATTTTTCTAGGGTGAAAACAAATTAGCAGAACAACAAAATAAAACAGAAAGTAACCTGAGTGTCCCTCAAAAAGCTGGCTAAGTCTGAACTATTTGGTGATTCTGTTCTATGCATTGTTATGTAGCCTATAAAAAGTGTAACAGCTAAATCTGTTTTTCTACAATGAGAAGCAAGATGTTCCAGATATAAGGAACACCTGGATAAAATGAGAAAGCTACACATTATGCTGGTCTTTTCAGGGAGTGGGAAAGGATGGCAAGTGGTAAAATATTATCTTTTCCTTTAATCTTGTAAAATTTGACTTCTTACAAAGAACTTTAATTATAATTGTACTTTGAAAAAGAAACAATGGAAATTTAAAAGAAAAAAATTTATATTGTGTGTTTAATTACATTTCATAGAATTATTATCCCTGAATCATAATTCTGTGAGTACACCATTATACAGATTATTTCTCAATATTTAGGTGAGAACCATTTCCTTCTGTTTTTGAGAAGAATTCTGTAAACTCATTTCCAGGAATGGCACTCTTCCCCAAATCAAAGCTTTAACAAGGGAGATGCAAGCAGAATAATCATGTTAACACAAAGCAATACAACAGCAACAAAAAATTTCTAACTTCCATTAACAGCTCAGTTTAGAAGAGGGTTTAAATCTTCAGAAAAAAAGCATTCCTCCTTGACTTTATAACCAGGCAAAATCTGTGTATTCTACAGAAAATCTGTGATGTTATTCCCATAAAACAAACCTTTACTGCTTCTGCCTCCGTTAGATTTCCTAAGCACTAGTGTTTAATGTACAGGTGAAAAATAAAAGCCTAATGTAATTTATTTACATTGTGTGTGTTTTTTCTCTTATCCTAGTGCCTAAAGTCTTCGCCATGGCTCGACCCCAAATAATATTCCTTTACGTGCTAAGTGATATCTGGCGAGTGGGAGAGGTTTAATAAATACCCTAACCCTAAAGCGTACCCTAACCCTAACCCTAACACGAACCCTAACCCATACCCGTATACTAACCCATACACTAATCCATACCCTAAACCTAAGCCGTAGCCGTACCCTAACCTGTACCCTACACGTACCCTAACTCTAACCGTTACACAACGCGTACCCTAATCCTAACCCGTAAACTAACACTAACCCGTATCCTAACCCTAACCCGTAGCCATACTCTAAACTGTACCATAACCCTAACCCATAATCTAACCCTAAGTCTAACCCTAACGCTAACCCGTAACCTAACCCATACCCTGATCCTAACCCGTACCATAACCCTAACCCGTAGCTGTAACCTAAGATGTACCCGTACCCTAACCCTAACCCATGCCCTCATCTGTACCCTAACTTGTACCCTAACACTAACCTGTACCCTAATCCTAACCTGTAACCTAACCCTAACCCGTACCCTATTCCGTAACCTAAACCCTAATCCTTACCCCTAGCTTAATTTACTTTTTGTTTGTATTTTAAAAAATACTTTTCTGGGGTTAAAACAAATTAGCAGAACAACAAAATAAAACAAAAAGTAACCTGAGTGTCCCTCAAAGAGCTACCTAAGTCTGGAATATTTGGTGATTCTGTTCTGTGGACTGTTGCGTAGCCTATAAAAATGTGACAGCTTAATCTGTTTTTCTACAGTGAGAAGCATGATGTTTCAGATATAAGGAACACCTGGACAAAATGAGAAAGCTACACATTATGCTGGTCTTTTCAGGGAGTGGGAAAGGATGGCAAGTGGTAAAATATTATCTTTTCCTTTAATCTTGTAAAATTTGACTTCTTACAAAGAAGTTGAATTATAATTCTA
>NC_041224.1:182831940-182837047 GCF_002837175.3 Physeter macrocephalus | reverse complement strand
GTATAGAGATTATTTCTTAATATTTAGGTGAGAACTATTTCCTTCTGTGTTTGAGAAGAATTCTGTAAACTCATTTCCAGGAATGGCACTCTTCCCCAAATCAAAGGTTTAACAAGGGAGATGCAAGCAGAATAATGATAGAAGCACAAAGCAATACAACAGCAACAGAAAATTTCTAACTTCCAATAACAGCTCAGTTTACAAGAGGGTTTAGATCTTCAGAACTAAAGCATTCCTCCTTGACTTTCTAACCAGTCAAAATCTTGGTATTCTACAGAAAATCTGTGATGCTATTCCCATAAAACTAACCTTTACTGCTTCTGCCTCCGTTAGGTTTCCTAAGCACTAGTGTTTTACTGTACAGGTGAAAAACAAAAGCCTAATGTGATTTATTTATAATGTGTGTGTTCTTTGTCTTATCCTAGTGTCTAAGGTCTTCGCCATGGCTGGACCACAAATAATATTCCTTTACGTGCTAATTGATATCTGGAGAGTGGGAGAGGTTTACTAAATACTCTAACACTAAAGCGTACCCTAACCTGTACCCTAACCCTAACACCCTAATCCATACGCTAACCCTAACCCGTAGACATACCCTAACCTGTACCCTACACCGTACCCTAACCCTAACCTGTACCCTGATACTAAACGGTAAACTAACACTAACCCTAACCCTAACCATAACACTCAGCCATATTCTAAACTGTACCATAACCCTAACCCATGACCTAACCCTAACCCATAACCTAACCCATATCCTAATCCTAACCCGTACCCTAACCCTAACCCATAGCCATAACCTAAAGTTTACCCTAACCCTAACCTGTACTCGTACCCGTACCCTAACCCTAACCCATACCCTAACCCGTACGCTAAGCCATAGCCATACCCTAACCTGTACCATAACCCGTGCCCTAACCCTAACCTGTACCCTAATCCTAACCTGTAGCCTAACTCAAAACCGAACCCTATCCCGTAAACTAAACCCTAAATCTTAACCCTAACTTAATTTACTTTTTTTTGTATTTTAAAAAATATTTTTCTGGGGTTAAAACAAATTAGCAGAACAACAAAATAAAACAAAAAGTAACCTGAGTGTCCCTCAAAAAGCTAGCTATGTCTGAAATATGTGGTGATTCTGTTATATGGACTGTTACGTAGCTTATAAAAATATGACAGCTAAATCTGCTTTTCTACAGTGAGAAGCATGATGTTCCAGATATAAGGAACACCAGTATAAAATGAGAAAGCTACACATTATGCTGGTCTTTTCAGGGAGTGGGAAAGGATGGCAAGTGGTAAAATATTATCTTTTCCTTTAATCTTTTTAAATTTCACTTGTCACAAAGAACTTGGATTATAATTGTACTTTAAGAGTAACAATGGACATTTAAAAGAAAAAAATATATATATAGTGTGTTTAATTACATTTCATAGAATTATCATCCCTGAATCATAATTCTGTTAGTACACCAGTATAGAGATTATTTCTTAATATTTAGGTGAGAACCATTTCTTTCCGTGTTTGAGAAGAATTCTGTAAACTTATGTCCAGTAATGGCACTCTTCCCCAAATCAAAGGTTTAACAAGGGAGATACAAGCAGAATAATCATGGAAACACAAAGCAATACAACAGCAACAAAAAATGTTTAACTTCCAATAAAAGCTCAATTTAGAGGAGGGTTTAGATCTTCCGAACAAAAGCATTCCTCCTTGACTTTCTAACCAGTCAAAATCTGTGTATTCTACAGAAAATCTGTGATGCTATTCCCATGAAACTAACCTTTACTGCTTCTGCCTCCGTTAGTTTTCCTAATACTAGTGTTTTACTGTAGAGGTTAAAAACAAAAGCCTAATGTGATTTATTTATAATGTGACTCTTCTTTCTCCTATCATAGTTTCTAACGACTTCGCCATGGCTGGACCCCAAATAATATTCAATTACGTGCTAAGTGATATCTGGACAGTGGGAGAGGTTTAATAAATACCATAACCCTAAAGCGTACCCTAACCCCTCCCCTAACCCGAACACTAACCCATACTCGTACCATAACCCGTACCGTAACCGGTACCCTAATCCATACCCTAAACCTAACCCGTAGCCATAACCTAACCTTTACCCTACACCGCAGCCTAACCCTAACCCGTACCCTAACCCATGCCCTAACCTTAACCCGAAGCCGTAACCTAACCTGTACCCTAACCCATACCCTAACCCTAACCTGTAGCCTAACCCTAACCTATACCCTATCCCGTAACCTAAACCCTAATGCTTAACCCTAACTTAATTTACTTTATTTTTGTATTTTAAAAAATATTTTTCTGGGGCTAAAACAAATTAGCAGATCAAGAAAATAAAACAAAAAGTAACCTGAGTGTCCCTGAAAAAGCTAGCTAAGTCTGAAATATTTGGTGATTCTGTTCTGTGGACTGTTACTTAGCCTATAAAAAGTGTGACAGCTTAATCTGTTTTTCTACAGTAAGAAACATGATGTTCCAGATATAAGAAAGACCTGGACAGAATGAGAAAGCTACACATTATGCTGGTCTTTTCAGGGAGTGGGAAAGGATGGCAAGTGGTAAAATATTATCTTTTCCTTTAATCTTGTAAAATTTAACTTCTTATAAAGAACTTGAATTATAATTTTACTTTTAAAAAGAAACAATGGAAATTTCAAAGAAAACAATATATATTGTGTGTTTAACTACATTTCATAGAATTGATATCCCTAAATCATAATTCTCTTAGTATAACTGTATAGAGATTATTTCTTAATATTTAGGTGAGAACCATTTTCTTCTGTTTTTGAGAAGAATTCTGTAAACTCATTTCCAGGAATGGCACTCTTCCCCAAATCAAAGGTTTAACAAGGGAGATGCAAGCAGAATAATCATGGAAACACAAAGCAATACAACAGCAACAAAAAATTTGTAACTTCCAATAACAGCTCAATATAGAAGAGGGTTTAGACCTTCAAAACAAAAGCATTCCTCCTTGACTTTCTAACCAGTCAAAATCTTGGTATTCTACAGAAAATCTGTGATGTTATTCCCATAAAACTAACCTTTACTGCTTCTGCCTCCGTTAGGTTTCCTAAGCATGAGTGTTTTACTGTACAGGTTAAAAACCAAAGCCTAATGTGATTTATTTACAATGTGTGTGTTCTTTGTCTTATCCTAGTGTCTAAAGTCTTCGCCATGGCTCGACCAAAATTAATACTCCTTTACGTGCTAAGTGATATCTGGAGCGTGGGAGAGGTTTACGAAATACTCTAACACTAAAGCGTACCATAACCCATACCCGTACCCTAACCCATACCCTAACCTATACCCGTACCCTAACCCGTACCCTAACCCTATCCCATACCCTAATCCATACCCTAACCCTTACCCTAACCCGGACCCTAGACAGTAGCCGTACCCTAAACTGTACCTGAAACCTAAACTAACCCTAACTTTAAACCCTAAACCTAACCTCTAGCTCTGTCCCTGACCCTGACCCTAACCCTAATCCCTAACCCCTAACACTGACCCTGACCCTAACCCTAACCCGTAGCCCTATCCCTGACCCTGACCCTAACCCCTAGCCCTATCCCTGACCCTGATCCTAACCCCTAACCTCGAGCCCTGACCCTGACCCTAACCCCTAACCCTATCCCTGACCCTGACCATAATCCCTAACCCCTAACTCCTATCCCTGACCCTGATCCTAACACCTAGGCCTATCCCTGACCCTGACCCTAATCCATAACCCCTAGCCCTATCCCTAACCCCTAACCCTGACCCGAACCCTAAACCCTAGCCCTATCCCTGACCCTAACCCTAATCCCTAACCCCTATCCCTGCCCCTGACCCTGATCCTGACCCAGAGCCCTAACCCACCCCTGTGCATGATGATCCCCACACTGGCGGGACTGCTCACCTGGTCATTCATCCACGCATATCTACCTGTTTTCATCTGCTCTCACCTGCGCTCATGTCCAGAGGACATGTTCCTGAGGATGGCAGCCTAATCCATGCACAAGCACAGTCTGTGTCTCTGGACATGAACAGGCAGGACAGCTCTCACAGCAGTGGGACAGGGGAGTCAGGATGCAGCATTCTCCCCGGCCCAGCACAGCATGGGGGAAATACATACACAGGCACTCGCACAGCTCTACACTGGATGCCAACCTCTCAGAACCCTCCCCTGACTCAGACTGGGGAGGCACAGGCTGTCGTAGACCAAGTGGAGTTCTCCGCCCCACCACAGCGCCAGCACACGCCTCACAGAAAGGCGATGGCCTCTGCCCCCAGGCTGTGGCAGTTGCACCAGTGTCTACTGTATACTTTGGAAGGGCAGCAGCTGGGGGGTCCAGCACTGCAAGGCTCCCTCTCAGATCACTAGAGACGTTCTCAGCAAGGGCACATTGTCCCTCATTCTCATCTCCTGTCAGGCCAGCAGAAGCACTTCAAGACATGGCAGGACTGGGCTGCACCTGGGGCGTTTGTGGCATGGCTAAGCACACGGCCAACCTGAGCATGTACGGTGGGGACTGGAAAAGGTCTGCGCTGCCTCAGGCTCAGCTGTCTGCCACGTGAGAGGGCTCCCCTGAAGTCGGACTGAGCCCCTCTCTGTGCTGCCCAGCCAGCCACTACTGCAGACAAGTCCTGGGAAAAAAGGTATCCGTAGCATTCACCTGGAAACCTCAGTCCCTCTAGCACAGTAAGGAGGACCACAAGGAGGTACTTGCCCCCAGAGTGGGACAGGTGCGCCCCCTTACCATCCAGGCGCCCAAGAAAGCTACTCACAGGACACACCAGCACAGTGGTGACACAAGGGGTTTGCTGGGAAAAGGAAACAGCACTGGTTGGTTTTCAGCTCCTGCGGGACAAGCTGTACAACTCGAGGCAACACAGAGAGTAGGTGATACATGCTCACACACCAAGAAGGCACGCAGCAGAACGGTGGGACGGCTCTCCCCAGGGCAGGGAGGGCCACTTGCGAGACACGCCAGAAAGGTGACAAAAGTGTCTGTTGCATCAGAGGACCACAGCCACACTGATGCCCTGAAGCAAAGGACAAGAGACTAAGGTAGGGATAGAGTCGCCACTCCTGACTTCCAC
>NC_041224.1:182830996-182831634 GCF_002837175.3 Physeter macrocephalus | reverse complement strand
CCAGGCAGGCAGCTCAAGAAGCAAGGGGAGAGCCAGGTGCAAAGTTGTGCTCAAACCCAGAGCACGACGCACGTCCAGAAAGCCCAATGCCCCTGGCAACACGCACTGAAGAAAACCACACCTCTCTAGCAGCAAAACATCGCCCACGTTAGGTGAAAAACTTACCACACCCAGCAACGGGGGCTGGCTAGTCACAAATTGCAGGGGGCCCCGGCACCTCAGTCCAGCCACTGGTCCCCAGCACGACCCCATCCCTGCTAGCCCCAGAGCTCTCACGGCCATCTCAGGGTAGCGTGGCAGCAAAGGGGGGTGGGGGGGAGCGGCAGGAATGAGGGAGAGAGCGGGCGGGGTGTGCCCTCTCCAGTTCGCCCAAGTTGGCAGGTACCGGTCCGTCCACGTCTCTACATGGGGACTTGGGGGAAATTCTGCAGACGCACCTCTGACGACTGGGCCCCAAGAGGAACAACACCCAGACCCGTGCCACCCTACCCAGGTATCTCTCATGGCCCGGGGCGGTCCCCCCCTCCTGAGTGAGACTCCGAAAAACCTATCAGAAAGAACCCAGCCACCCGGACTCAAGCGTGCCCGCCACTGAGTCCATTCCACCTGCAGGGGCCTCGGCTCATACCGGCCGGTCT
>NC_041224.1:182826855-182829923 GCF_002837175.3 Physeter macrocephalus | reverse complement strand
GGGTCAGTGCCGACCGGCCTGCCATCCCCATGGACACTCCGTGGCCTCGTGCGCTCCGCCTCCTGACCCAAACGGCTTCCCCCACGGCCGTGCGGGGCGTCCCTTCTCCTGGGCCTCAGGACAGCCTGGTCACATCTCTCCGTGTTGGCCAAGCGCCTCTGTAAGCTACAACCCCCCAGGTAGAAATGAGGCCCCGTGTTGCCCCTGGTCCTGAGGGAGGATGGGCGTCGCCCACGAGGCCTCTGCCTCACTTTCTGAGGACCAGGAGTCTCACGAAGTCAGGGAGCAAAGAGAGAGCTCGTTGTGTACATGTCTCAGCCAGAGGATGGACCCCAGCCATACTTTTAATGTCACGTCCCTCTTGAGAGGGTACCCAGGGAGTCTGTGTCTCGTGTTCTGGAACAGTCTTACTGTAAAGCAAGGACTTTAGGGACTACGGTCTCTGGATAGCGTGGAAAACGACCATTGAATCCACGTTGGAAGGCGTTCCCTTTGGGATCAAAGTACTCATTTTCCACTCGAAAATCTGCTCCTCTTTTCGGTACCAGGATCCATCACTGAACAAAGGTGCCTGAAACCCAGAAGAAGAAACTCACGGGTCATCCCAGGGGCTACCTCGGCCTTGAACTTGCTCGGTGGGCCCGTGGAGCTCACGCTTGGGGGATCGGGTGGAGATCAGGGCATGTGTCAACGGTAATTACGACTCAATGATCAGCGTCTCCCACTGGATCCAACCGCGTTTACCTCGCATTTGGGTCAGGAATGGTTCGACATGGATCATTTAACTCTAGAGAATGATTAAAAGACATTAAAGTCAGTTGCATTTGTGGATTTTTGTTACCAAGCAACCGAGAGGTTGTTGGCGGCTTTCATGGTAGCGCTCGGGGAGGGTCCTTAGAAACCCAAAGTTGATGGAGCACTTTTCTCACGTCGTGGTGAGTTTTTCAGAAATCAAACCATACCTCCTTCCTCCTGTTTATTATAAACTTAAGCACTGGATCAAAGGTGTGCGTTTGGGAATATCTGTAGTTCCCCATGGGGATATTAAGTGAAGCTTCTGTGTTCGATTTCAAGTTGAATTTTTGAGACTCTCGCGTTTGAGGGACGAGTCGAGGCTGGGAGCTCGGGCTGCCAGCCATGGAGATGAAGGCAGCCGTGCGGGGTCACGTCTTCAGAGGCAGCGTGGCCGCGTGGCCCCGAGTACACCCCCTGCCTGTGATGACAGCCTGCCACACACCCGGGCCTGTTCTTGGAGCCCTGGGCGACCGGAGGCACAGTGGACCCCGGTTGGGAGGGGAGACCGTCTCTGCAGAAGGGCCTTAGGAGGGGCTGGGTACTGGGGGGAGGGGTGGCTTTACACCTGTTCCCACCCTACACGATCCTGACCGCTCGCTCCGGGCCCCCCGAGACCCCTGCCCTCCCCCAGGCCCCGTGAGGCCCCACCTCGCCCTCCTGCCTGGGGTGCGCTCACTCAGCTCCCGCAGGGGCGTGTCTGGCCTTGCAGCACCTCGCCAGCGCCCGGGGCAGCCACGGGCTGAGCTCGCCTCCTGAGTCCTTGGGGAGGGGGCTGCCGGGGGTGGGGGGGACCCTGGGCAGCGGGTGAGGGGCACCAGGAGAGGGGACCAGAGGCCAGAACCGACCCCCTACAGCCCTTGTTTGTGTCTTGCCGCCGGAGAGGAGTTGGGGGTGGACCAGACTCGAGCTGGGAGGCTGGACCTGGGAGGAGCTGGGCGGCCAAGCCCAGGGGTCCCCGGCGGGGAGGATGGCTGACGGGGTCCCTGGGACCACGTGGGCACCCCCAGCCTGGAAAACGAGTGGGCTGGACCCTGGAGCCTGGATGCTCCCCACCCACCAGGGTCTGTGAAAAGCCTCTCTTGCCTCAAGGACCCTGTAGGAATGAGACCCCCAGGGGCTGAGCGGAAGGAAGGGGACAGGCCAGCGGAGCAGCTGTTGTGAGACCCTGGCTGGCTGACCCCTGGCCTGGTCCTCCCTCGGAGAGGAGGCTCTGCTCCCAGGGGCCACCCTGCAGCCCCTCCTCCTCCACCCCGTGCAAGAGGACCGGATGGGGCCGTGGGACCTGGTCCCGCTCCGCACTCGGCCTGCGGGGTCCCTGGAGCCACTCCTCTCAGGAGGATCCGGGAGTCTGTCCTGCACACGCGGGCTCAGGGGCTCGCATCCTGACTGTCCCGTGCCCCATGGTTCCATGTGGGTGGTCCCCCCCCGGGGTCCCATACACGCTGACACAGGCGCCCAGATGGCGGCTGCAAACACACAGATCAATTGTCCCCGTCCCGCAGGCAGCAGTCGCACATGGTCCCCCCAGGCAGACGCCCAGGACAGGCAGGGCTCATCCTCCTGGAGGCTCCAGGGAGGACTGTTTCTTCCCTTTCCCAGCTCTGGAGCCCCCGGATTCCTGGGGTCGGGACCCGTCTCTGCACCTCACAGCAGCACCTGCGCAGAGTCAGTTTCCTCTGGGCGCAAACTCCAGTCTGTCCTCACACTTTCCCCGACTCTCACTTCTGCCTTCTGTTCACGGGGACCCACGGGGAGGGCCTTGGTGGGCTCACCCGGGTGCCGCGGGGGCGGGTGCGTGTCTTTGGAATAAGGGCGTGGACGTTGTAGGGGACACGCTTCTGCCGGCCGCACTGCCCCAGGCGGAAGCTCCACAGGACGGCAGTTACAGAAGCAGTCGTGGAAGGCCTGGACGCACCAAGCACTGAGCGGGGGGCCTGGAGAGCCGCGTGTGCACAAACCGAGTCTCGGAAAAGAAGGAAAGCTCACACGCACACCCTGCATCCACACGCTTAGCAGAAGCGCAGAGACTTTTTCCAGCTGTGCTGAATGCCTAGGACAACTCAGGAAACGCCCCTATAATGCTGAACACAGAGGTAAGGAAAAAACCCTTTCCTGGTGCCCAAAGGGCAAGGGAACGCCCCTCTCATTCGCTTTCCCTTAGAAAACCTGCAGCATAGAGGGTCCCGTCTCCCTGAGGTGTGTTTGAATCTCTCTAAGCTGAAGGACCCCCGGCCTGTTTGCATCCCGGGAAAGTCTGTCTGAGGGCCCTGCAG
>NC_041224.1:182816645-182825203 GCF_002837175.3 Physeter macrocephalus | reverse complement strand
AATCCTAACCCGTGCCCTAACCCTAACCTTAACACTAACCCTTAACCCTAACCCGTACCCGAATCGTAACCCGTACCCTAAGGAAAACCCGTACCCTAACCTGTACCCTAACTCTAACCCATAGCCATACCCTAAACTTTACCCTACTCCTAACCCGTGCCCTAAACATAACCCGTGCCCTAACCCTAACCCTCACCCTAAGCCTCTAACCCTAAACCCCTAACCCTAACGCCCTAACCCTCTAACCCTAACCGTAACACTACCCTTACCCTAACCCTAAACCTATCCCCTAACCCCTAACCCAAACCCTCTAACCCTAACCATAACCCTAACCCCTAAACCGTAACCCCTAAACCCTAACCCTAATCTTTAACCCTAACCCTAACCATAACCCCCTAACCCTAATTCCTAATTCCTAGGTAATTTCCTGACCTGACCCCTAGGACTTTACCCTAAACCTCTCCAAGCAAAGGTCCTGACTCTGACGCTAACTGAAGCCCTTATGCTGTGCCTAACACAGGCCCATAATTTAGTCCAAAGGCCATGACACTGTCCCAAACAGATGCCTAGATGCTCGTCCTAAATGGGGCCCTGACACTACACCCAACACAAACCCAAACACTGTCTCTAACTAAAGCCCTGACAATACTCTTAACTCAGTCCCTGACACTGTCCCGAACTAAAGCCTGGATGTTCGTCCTACGTCAGGCCCTGACCCTCTCCCTACCTGAGGCCCTTATACCGTCAATATCTAAAGTCCTAACACTATGCTGAGCTAATTTACTGAAACATTTCTTACCAACATCCTGCAACTGTCCGGAAGTAAGCCCTGAGGCTATCCCTAAGAGAGGATCTGATCATGTCTTTAACGAAGACCATAATGCTGATCCAACAAAGGCACTGATGCTGGTCCTGTGCCATGCCCTGATAGTGTCCCCAGCTAACGGACTGACACTAGGCCGAACTCAGGCCCTGTCGCTCGCCCTAAGGCAGGCCCTGATGCTGTCCTTACCTGAAGCCCTGACAGTGCTTCTAAAGAAAGCCCTGATGCTCTCAGTAACTAAGGTCTTGACACTCTCTCTCACTAAAGCCCGGAATCTGTCCCTAACATGGGCCCTGTTGCAATCAATAACTATAATCCGAAAACTATCCTGAGCTAATATCCTGACACATTTCTATCCAAGGTCCTGACACTGTCCCAAAGAAAGCCCTGTCGCTGTGCTTAAGTGAAGACCTAAGGATGTGCATAACTCAGGCCCTGAAGCTTTCCCTGAGGCCTTGATTCTGTCACTACCTCAAGCCCTGCTTATGTCTTTAACTATGACCCAAATGCTGACCCAACAAAGGCCCTGATGCTGCTCCTAAGTCATGCCCTGACAGTGTCTGCAGCTAGGGGGCTGACGCTAGGCCTCACTCAGGCCCTGACGTTCTCCCTAAGTCAGGCTCTGACGCTGTCCCTACCTGAAGCCCTGACACAGGTCCTAAAGTAGGCCCTGATTCTCGAAGTAACTAAGGTCTTGACACCAACCTTAGGTCATTACCTGACACTAGCCCTTGAAATTAACCTAACCTTGTCTTTAGCTAATGTCAAGTTTAGCTAAAGAGTTTCTTTAGGACGAAATTCTTTAATCTTGTGAATATAGTTTTGTTAAAAAAATAATTTATAAACTGTTACTAACCTTAAACAAAATGTACTCAACTGCTGTGGAATATTCCTTCATAGCAGAGTGCATGGTTCACTTCTGCTTTCGCGTGTGTTGGCCTTCAGGGTGTTTGCAGGAATGGCTCCTCTTATGCTAACTAAACCCCTAATGCTGTCCCTAAATAAGACCATGAAAGTAGTCCTGAGGCTGTGAACCTGTCCCTGAGGTCAGGAGGCTCGTCCTAACTCAGGCCCTGACACTACACCTAACTCAGACCCTCACACTCTCCCTAACTAAGGCCCTGACATTACTCCTAGTTCACGTCCAGACACTGTGCCTAACAAAGGCTCTAATGATAGTCCTAACTCAGGCCCTGACACTGTCTCTAACTAAGGCTCAGCTGCAGCCAATATCTAAAGTCCTGATATTATCCTGAGCTAATATCCTGACCCAGCTCTTACCAAGGTCCTGAAACGGGCCCAAAGTAAGCCTTGATGCTGCCCATACATGAATCCCTGAGGCTCTAGCTAACAGAGGCCCGGATAATGTCTTTAATGAAGGCCCTAACGCTGATCGCACAGAGACCCTTATGCTGCTCCTAAGTCATGCCCTGACACTGTCCCTAACACAGGCCCTAAAAAGAGGCCTCATTTAGGCCCTTTGGGTGTACATTAGTTACGCTCTGACGCTGTCCCTAGAGGAAGCCCTGGCACTGGTCCTGATTTAGGCCCTGACGCTGGTCCTAACTAAGGCCCTGATGCTCTCAATAACTACAGTCTTCACGCTTTCCGTTGGTCATTTCCTGACACTATCCCTGGCCCGGAACCTGACTCTGTCCCAAGCTAACGTCCTGAATCTTATCCTAACTGAAACCCTAATAGTCTCCGTAACTAAGGCCCTGGCTAATCCTAACTAAGGCCTTGACACTACCTCTCACTAAGGCCTGGAATCTGTCCCTAACATGGGTCCGGCTGCAATCAATATCTATAATCCGGAAACTATGCTGAGCTAATATCCTGGCACATTACTATCCAAGGTACTGACACTACCCCAAAGAAAGCCCTGTCGTTGTCCTTAACTGAAGACCTGAGACTGAGCCTAACTCAGGCCTGAAGCTTTCCCTGAGGCCTTGATTCTGTCACTAACTCAAGCCCTGCTCATGTCTTTAACTATGACGCTAATGCTGAACCAAAAAAGGCCCTGATGCTGCTCCTAAGTCGTGCCCTGACAGTGCTTGTAGCTAGGGGGCTGACGCTAGGCCTCACTCAGGCCCTGACGTTCTCCCTAAGCCAGGCTCTGACGCTGTCCCTACCTGAAGCCCTGACACAGGTCCTAAATTAGGCCCTGATTCTCTAAGTAACTAAGGTCTTGACACCAACCATAGGTCATTACCTGACACTAGCCCTTGAACTTAAACTTTCTTTAGCTAATATCAGCTTTAGCTAAAGAGATTCTCTAGAACAAAATTCTTTCATCTTGTGAATATAGTTTTGTTAAAAAAATAATTTTTAAACTATTACTAACCTTAAACTAAATGTACTCAACTGCTGTGGAATATTCCTTCATAGCAGCGTGCATGGTTCACGTCTGCATTCGCGTGTGTTGGCCTTCAGGGTGCTTGCAGGAATGGCTCCTCTTATGCTAACTAAATCCCTGATGCTGTCCCGAGGCTGGGAAACTGTCCCTAACTGAGGCCTGGAGGCTCGGCCTAACTCAGGCCCTGATACTGTCCCTAACAAAGGCCCTGACACTACACCTAACTCAGACCCTGACACTCTCCCTAACTAAGGCCCTGACATTACTCTGAGCTCACGTCCTGACACTGTACCTAACAAAGGCTCTACTGCTAGTCCTAACTCAGGCACCAACACTGTCTCTAAGGCCCAACTGCAGCCAATATCTAAAGTCCTGATATTATCCTCAGCTAATATCCTGACCCAGGTCTTCCCAAGGTCCTGAAACTGGCCCAGAGTATGCCTTGATGCTGTCCATAAATGAGGCCCTGAGGCTCTCCCTAACAGAGGCCCTGATAAGGTCTTTAATGATGACCCTAACGCTGATCCCACAGAGGCCCTTATGCTGTTCCTAAGTCATGCCCTGACACTGTCCCTAACTCAGGCCCTAAAAATAGGCCTCATTTAGGCCCTTTGGCTGTACATTAGTTAGGCTCTGACGCTGTCCATAGAGGAAGCCGAGGCAGTGGTCCTGATTTAGGCCCTGACACTGGTCCTAACTAAGGCCCTGATGCTCTCAATAACTACAGTCTTCATGTTTTCCGTTGGTCATTTCCTAACGCTATCCCTGGCCTGGAACCTGACTCTGTCCCAAGCTAACGTCCTGCAACTTATCCTAACTGAAACCCTAATACTCTCCCTAACTAAGGCCCTGACTAATCCTAACTAAGGCCTTGACACTATCTCTCACTAAGGCCCAGATTCTGTCCCTAACATGGGCCCTGCTGCAATCAATAACTATAATCCGGACAGTATCCTGAGCTAATATCCTGACACATTACTATCCAAGGTCCTTACACTGTCCCAAAGAAAGCCCTGTCGCTGTCCTTAACTGAAGACTTGAGGCTGAGCCTAACTCAGGCCCTGAAGCTTTCCCTAACTGAGGCCTGGATTCTGTCACTAACTCAATCCCTGCTCATGTCTTTAACTATGACCCGAATGCTGACCCAACAAAGGCCCTGATGCTGCTCCTAAGTCATGCCCTGACAGTGTCTGCAGCTAGGGGGCTGACGTTACGCCTCACTGAGGCCCAGACGTTCTCCCCAAGTCAGGCTCTGACGTGGTCCCTACCTGAAGCACTGACACAGGTCCTAAATTAGGCCGATTCTCTAAGTAACTAAGGTCTCGACACCAAACCTAGGTCATTACCTGACACTAGCTCTTGACCTTAACCTAACCTTGTCTTTAGCTAATATCAAATTTACCTAATGAGATACTTTAGGATGAAATTCTTTCATCTTGTGAATATAGTTTTGTTAATAAAATAATTTTTAAACTGTTACTAACCTTAAACAAAATGTACTCAACTGCTGTGGAATGTTCCTTCATAGCAGCGTGCATGGTTCACTTCTGCATTCGCGTGTGTTGGCCTTCAGGGTGCTTGCAGGAATGGCTCCTCTTATGCTAACTAAATCCCTGATGCTGTCCCTAAATAAGGCCCTGAAAGTAGTCCTGAGGCTGTGAACCTGTCCCTAACTGAGGCCTGGAGGCTCGGCTTAACTCAGGCCCTGACACTGTCCCTAACAAAGGCCCTGACACTACACCTAACTCAGACCCGGACACTCTCCCTAACTAAGGCCCTGACATTACTCCTAGTTCACGTCCAGATACTGTGCCTAACAAAGGCTTTAATGCTAGTCCTAACTCAGGCCCTGACACTGTCTCTAACTAAGGCCCAGCTGCAGCCAATATATAAAGTCCTGATATTATCCTGAGCTAATATGCTGACCCAGGTCTTACCAAGGTCCTGAAACTGGCCCGAAGTAAGCCTTGATGCTGCCCATAAATCAGGCTCTGAGTCTCTCCCTAACAGAGGCCCTCATAATGTCTTTAATGATGACCCTAACGCTGATCCCACAGAGGCCCTTATGCTGCTCCTAAGCCATGCCCTGACACTGTCCCTAACTCAGGCCCTAAACGTAGGCCTCATTTAGGCCCTTTGGCTGTACATTAGTTAGCCTCTGACGCTGTCCGTATACGAGGCCCTGGCAGTGGTCTTAATTTAGGCCCTGATGCTCTCAATAACTACAGTCTTCAAGCTTTCCGTTGGTCATTTCCTGACACTATCCCTGGCCTGGAACCTGACTCTGTCCCAAGCTAATGTCCTGCATCTTATCCTAACTGAAACCCTAATACTCTCCCTAACTAAGGCCCTGACTAATCCTAACTAAAGCCTTGACACTATCTCTCACTAATGCCCAGAATCTGTCCCTAACATGGGCCCTGCTGCAATCAATAACTATAATCCAGACACTATCCTGAGCTAATATCCTAACACATTTCTATCCAAGATCCTAACACTATCCCAAAGAAAGCCCTGTCGCTGTCCTTAAGTGAAGACCCGAGGCTGTGCCTAACTCAGGCCCTGAAGCTTTCCCTAACTGAGGCCTTAAATCTGTCACTAACTCAAGCCCTGCTCATGTCTTTAACTATGACCCAAATGCTTACCCAACAAAGCCCTGATGCTGCTCCTAAGTCATGCCCTGACAGGGTATCCAGCTAGGGGGCTAACACTAGGCCTCACTCAGGCCCTGACGTTCTCCCTAAGTCAGGCTCTGACGCTGTCCCTACGTGAAGCCCTGATTCTCTCAGTAACTAAGGCCTTGACTCCAACCTTAGCTCGTTACCTGACACTAGCCCTTGACCTTAACCTAACCTTGTCTTTAGCTAATGTCAAGTTTAGCTAAAGAGACTCTTTAGGACCAAATTCTTTCGTCTTGTGAATATAGTTTTGTTAAAAAAAATAATTTTTTAAACTTTTTTTAAACTGTTTCCGCGGGAAAAAAAAGGCGGGAGAAGTCCCGGCAGGATTGAAGCTGCTTCTTTGAATTTGCAATTCAACATGATTACTCACTACAAGACTTGGCAGAAAGAGGGCTCAACGTCTGTCTTTAAATTTACAGTCTAACACCTACTCGGCCATTTTACCTAGGTTCATAAACCACTGACTATTTTCAACTAAGCACAAACACATTGGCACCCTATACCTACTATTCGGTGCCTGGGCAGGAATGGTGGGTACTGGCCTGAGCCTGCTAATCCGCGCTGAATTAAGCCAACCTGGCACACTAATTGGAGATGACCAGGTCTACAACGTACTCATAAGAGCCCACGCTTTCGTGATAATCTTCTTCATAGTCATGCCCATCATAATCGGTAGCTTCAGAAACTGACTAGTCCCCCTAATAATTGGAGCACCTGACATAGCCTTCCCCCGTATAAATAACATAAGATGTGGGCTACTTCCTCCTTCGTTCCTATTACTAATAGCGTCCTCAATATTCGAAGCCGGCGCAGGCGCAGGCACAGGCTGAACTGTTTACTCGTCTCTGGCCGGAAACCTAGCACACGCAGAAGCCTCAGTTGACCTTACCATCTTTTCCCTACACTTAGCCGGTGTCTCCTCAATCCTTGGGGCCATTAACTTTATTACAACCATTATCAACATAAAACCACCCGCTATAACCCAATACCAAACACCCCTCTTCGTAGGATCAATCCTAGTTACAGCAGTATTGCTCCTTTTATCCCTACCAGTCTTAGCAGCCGGAATTACCATACTATTAACTGACCGAAACCTAAACACAACCTTCTTCGATCCAGCAGGGGGAGGAGACCCTATTTTATACCAACACTTATTCTGATTCTTTGGTCATCCTGAAGTATATATTCTAATTTTACCTGGTTTCGGAATAATTTCCCACATTGTAACCTACTACTCCGGGAAAAAAGAACCCTTCGGATATATGGGAATGGTCTGGCCTATGATCTCTATCGGGTTCTTAGGCTTTATCGTATGGGCCCATCATATATTCACAGTAGGCATGGACGTTGACACACGACCATACTTCACATCTGCAACCATAATCATTGCTATCCCAACAGAGTAAAAGTCTTCAGTTGACTAGCAACGCTTCACGGAGGCAACATTAAATGATCTCCTGCCTTAATATGAGCCTTAGGTTTCATCTTTCTCTTCACGGTGGGTGGCCTAACTGGTATCGTCCTAGCTAATTCATCACTAGACATTGTCCTCCACGACTCGTACTATGTAGTTGCCCACTTCCACTATGTACTTGCAATAGGAGCTGTCTTTGCCGCGAATCCTCTACATAATAGACGAAATTAATAACCCCTCCCTTACTCTAAAAACAATAGGCCACCAATGATACTGGAGCTACGAATATACCGACTACGAAGACCTAACCTTCGATTCTTACATAATCCCAACATCGGACTTAAAACCAGGAGAACTGCGACTATTGGAAGTAGATAATCGAATAGTCTTGCCTATAGAAATAACAATCCGAATATTAGTCTCCTCCGAGGATGTACTACACTCATGAGCCGTACCCTCCTTGGGTCTAAAAACAGATGCAATTCCTGGACGCCTAAACCAAACAACCCTGATATCAACACGACCAGGCTTATTCTACGGACAGTGTTCAGAAATCTGAGGCTCAAACCATAGCTTCATACCAATCGTCCTCGAACTAGTACCCTTAGAGAATTTTGAAAAATGATCCGTCTCTATATACTATAACCTCATCAAGAAGCTAAACTAGCATTAACCTTTTAAGTTAAAGATCGAGAACCAAAGCTCCCCTTGATGATATGCCACAACTAGATACATCAACATGATTCCTTACTAGCCTATCCATATTCCTAACCCTTTTCATACTTCTCCAACTAAAAATCTCAAAGCATTTTCACTCCCCCAACCCTAAACCAACACCCACTAAAACACGAAAACAACAAACCCCTTGAAACACTACATGAACCAAAAATCTATTTACCTCTTTCACAGTCCCAGTAATGCTAGGCGTCCCCATCATCACCCTAATCATCATATTCCCGACTATCTTATTCCCAACACCAACCCGGCTAATTGACAATCGCACCATTTCTATCCAACAATGATTAACCAAACTTACATCAAAACAATTAATAAACACACATAACCCCAAAGGACAAACCTGATCCCTGATACTCATCTCACTTATCCTATTTATCGCCTCCACCAATCTCCTTGGAATATTACCCCACTCATTTACACCTACCACACAACTCTCAATAAACATAGGGATGGCCATTCCCCTGTGAGCCGGCACTGTTATTACAGGCTTCCGTAATAAGACAGAAACATCCTTAGCCCACTTCTTACCTCAAGGTACACCCGCCT
>NC_041224.1:182813974-182816389 GCF_002837175.3 Physeter macrocephalus | reverse complement strand
ATAACACATAATGACCCACCAAACTCACTCATACCACATAGTAAACCCAAGCCCTTGACCCCTCACAGGAGCTCTCTCAGCACTTCTCATAACATCGGGCCTAATCATATGATTTCACTTCAACTCAGCCATCCTACTAACTTTAAGCTTACTAACAAACGCCCTGACAATATACCAATGGTGACGAGACATTCTCCGAGAGAGCACCTTCCAAGGCCACCACACACCAACCGTCCAAAAGGGACTCCGATATGGAATAATCCTATTTCTCTTATCAGAAGTTCTATTTTTCACAGGCTTTTTCTGAGCCTTTTACCACTCAAGCCTCGCCCCTACTCCCGAGCTAGGCGGGTGCTGACCACCAACAGGCATCCATCCCCGAAACCCCTTCGAAGTCCCACTCCTCAACACCTCCGTGTTACTAGCCTCTGGCGTATCCATCACCTGAGCCCACCACAGTCTCATACAAGGAAACCGCAAGCACATGCTTCAAGCCCTCTTCATCACGATTACACTCGGCCTTTACTTCACCTTACTACAAGCATCAGAGTATTACGAAGCCCCACTTACGATCTCAGACGGAATCTATGGTTCCACCTTCTTTGTAGCCACAGGTTTCCACGGATTGCACGTTATCATTGGATCTACTTTCCTTATTGTCTGCTTTCTACGCCAAATAAAATTCCACTTCACGTCGAACCACCACTTCGGCTTTGAAGCCGAAGCCTGATACTGACACTTCGTAGACGTCCTGTGACTATTTCTCTACGTGTCAATCTATTGATGAGGTTCATAGTCCTTTTATTTGTTTTATTTTATTTTTTTTTTTTTTGCGGTACGCAGGCCTTTCACTGCTGTGGCCTCTCCCGTTGCGGAGCACAGGCTCCGGACGCGCAGGCTCAGCGATCATGGCTCACGGGCCCAGCCGCTCCGCGGCATGTGGAATCTTCCCAGACCGAGGCACGAACCCGTGTCCCCTGCATCTGCAGGCGGACTCTCAACCACTGCGCCACCAGGGAAGCCCCATAGTCCTTTTAGTATTAACAAGTACAACTGACTTCCAATCAGTTAGTTTTGGTAAACCCCGAAAAAGAATAAATCTTCTACTGTCACTACTAACAAACACAACACTAGCCCTGCTATTAGCATTTATCGCCTTTTGACTCCCTCAACTAAACACATATGCCGAAAAAACAAGCCCCTACGAATGCGGCTTTGACCCTATAGAATCCGCCCGCCTACCCTTCTCCATAAATTTCTTCCTAGTAGCAATCACCTTTCTTCTCTTCGACCTAGAAATTGCCCTCCTACTTCCTCTTCCCTGAGCAATCCAAACAATCTAAAAACAATACTTACCATGGCCCTACTCCTAATCTCCCTGCTAGCGGCCAGCCTAGCCTACGAAAGAACCCAAGAGGGCTTAGAATGAGCCGAATATGGTATTTAGTTTAAAATAAAACAAGTGATTTCGACTCACTAGACTGTAATCAAACTCACAAATACCAAGTGTCCTTAGTCCACATAAACATCATAATAACCTTCACCATGTCCCTCGTAGGCCTACTAATATACCGATCCCACCTAATATCCGCACTACTCTGCCGAGAAGGCATGATACTATCACTATTCATTTTTACAGCCCTCACAGTTCTAAACTCGCACTTCACCTTAGCCAGCATAGTCCCAATCATCCTCCTAGTTTTCGCAGCCTGCGAAGCAGCCATCGGGCTGGCCCTGCTAGTCATAATCTCCAACACATATGGCACCGACTATGTTCAAAGCCTCAACCTCCTCCAGTGCTAAAATTTATTATTCCCACTATCATACTAATACCACTGACCTGATTATCAAAAAACAACTTAATCCGAGTCAATTCCACAGCCCACAGCCTACTAATCAGCTTTACAAGCCTACTCCTCCTTAACCAACTCAACGACAACAGTCTCAATTACTCCTGAACATTCTTCTCCGACTCCCTTTCCACACCACTTCTAATCCTAACGATACGACTCCTCCCTCTAATATTAATAGCAAGCCAATCGCACCTTCTCAGAGAACCACTTATCCGAAAAAAACACTACATCACAATACTAATTATACTACAAACATTCCTCATCATAACATTCACCGCTACAGAATTAATCCTATTCCACATCATATTCGAAGCTACACTAGTCCCAACCCTTATTATCATCACCCGCTGAGGCAACCAAACAGAACGACTTAATGCAGGACTCTACTTCCTATTCTATACACTGCTCGGATCTCTCCCCTTATTACTAGCACTAACATACCTACAAAACACAACAGGAACCCTAAACTTCCCCCTATTACAATACTGAACCCAACCCCTATCGGCCTCCTGATCCAACACCTTCATATGATTAGCCTGCATGATAGCTTTTATAGTAAAAA
>NC_041224.1:182811046-182813668 GCF_002837175.3 Physeter macrocephalus | reverse complement strand
ACTAATAGCAACCTGATGACTATTAGCAAGCCTAACGAACCTCGCCCTACCCCCCACAATCAACCTAATTGGAGAACTACTCGTAGTCATGTCAACATTCTCATGATCAGACTTCACCATCATCCTAATAGGAACAAACATCGTGATCACTGCCCTGTACTCCCTATACATACTAATCACCACACAGCGCGGCAAACACACACATCACATCAACAACCTCACCCCATCCTTCACACGAGAACACACCTTAATAGCTCTACATATCATCCCCCTTCTACTCCTATCACTAAACCCCAAGATCATTCTAGGTCCCCTCTACTGTAAATATAGTTTAAAAAAGACACTAGCTTGTGAAGCTAGTAACAGAAGACCAAGACTTCTTATTTACCGAAAAAGTACTGCAAGAACTGCTAACTCATGCTCCCATACCTAACAATATGGCTTTTTCAAGCTTTTAAAGGATGCTAGTTATCCATTGGCCTTAGGAGCCAAAAAATTGGTGCAACTCCAAATAAAAGTAATAAATCTATTTGCTTCCTTCGCTCTACTCACATTACTGATCTTAATTACCCCAATCGTGACATCCAACACAGACCTCTACAAAAGCAACAAATATCAATCCTATGTAAAAAACATCGTTCTCTGCGCTTTCATCACCAGCCTAGTCCCAATAACAATATATCTTCACACAAACCAAGAAACACTTCTTTCAAACTGACACTGAATTACTATCCAAACCCTCAAACTAACACTCAGTTTCAAGATAGACTACTTTTCACTCATGTTTATGCCCGTAGCACTATTCATCACATGGTCCATCATAGAATTCTCAATATGATATATGCACTCCGACCCCCACATCAACCAATTCTTTAAATACTTACTCCTCTTCCTTATCACCATACTAATTCTTGTTACCGCCAACAATCTTTTCCAACTCTTCATCGGATGAGAGCGGGCAGGAATTATGTCTTTCCTACTTATCCACTGATGATTCGGACGAACAGATGCAAACACAGCCGCCCTCCAAGCAATCCTATACAACCGTATCAGAGACATCGGTTTCCTTGAATCAATAGCATGATTCTTCTCCAACATAAACACATGAGATCTACAACAAATCTTTGCACTCAACCAAAACTCCCCAAACCTCCCCCTCATGGGACTAGTACTAGCCGCAGCTGGGAAATCAGCACAATTTGGACTTCACCGCTGACTCCCCTCAGCAATAGAAGGCCCCACCCCAGTTTCAGCCTTACTCCACTCGAGCACAATAGTTGTAGCAGGTATTTTCTTACTTATCCGCTTCCACCCTCTAATAGAAAACAATAAACTCACCCAAACAATAGCCCTATCCTTAGGCGCTCTCACCACCCTATTTACAGCCATTTGTGCCCTCAGCCAAAACGACATCAAAAAAATCATCGCTTTCTCCACCTCCAGCCAACTAGGCCTAATAATAGTAACAATGGGCCTCAACCAACCTTACCTAGCGTTCCTACATATCTGCACACACGCCTTCTTCAAAGCCATGCTATTTCTGTGTTCCGGCTCCATTATCCACAACCTAAATAACGAACAAGATATTCGAAAGATGGGAGGACTGTTCAAAGCCCTCCCTTTCACTACAACCGCCCTCATCATTGGCTGCCTCGCACTAACAGGAATACCATTCCTCACCGGATTTTACTCCAAAGACCCCATCATCGAAGCCGCCACTTCGTCTTATACCAACGCCTGAGCCCTGCTACTAACACTAACCGCTACCTCCCTCACAGCTCTTTACAGCACTCGCATCAACTTCTTCACACTACTAGGACAACCCCGATTCCCTCCCTACGTTACTATTGATGAAAACAACCCCTCACTAATTAACCCTATCAAACGCCTACTAATCGGAAGTGTCTTCGCCGGCTTCATTCTATCCAACAGCATTCCCCCCATAACCACTCCCCTAATAACTATACCCCTACACCTAAAACTAACCGCTCTTACAATGACGGCCCTAGGCTTCATCCTTGCGTTTGAAATCAACCTTAACATACAAAACCTGAAATACAACCTCCCCTCAAACCCCACCAAATTTTCCATCCTACTAGGATACTTCTCCACAATTATGCATCGCTTACCCCCCAACCTAAACCTGACAATAAGCCAAAAACTAGCCATCTCTTTACTAGACATAACATGACTAGAAACCATCTTACCAAAAACCACAGCCCTCATCCAACTGAAGGCCTCCACACTGACCTCAAACCAACATGGTCTTATCAAGCTATACTTTTTATCCTTCCTCATTACTATTATCCTCTCCACACTCCTATTTAATTACCCCGAGTAATTTCCATAATAACCACAACACCAATAAACAGCGACCAACCCGTAACAACCACTAACCAGACACCATAACTATACAGCGCAGCAACCCCTACAGCCTCTTCACCAAAAAATCCAAAATCCCCTGTATCATAGACCACCCAATCCCCCAACCCACTAAACTCGAAAAGAACCTCTATCTCTCCACCCTTTAATACATATACCACTACCAAAAACTCTACCATCAACCCTAAAAGAAATGCCCCCAACACAACCTTATTAGAAACCCAAACTTCAGGATACTGC
>NC_041224.1:182809015-182810662 GCF_002837175.3 Physeter macrocephalus | reverse complement strand
ATACCCCTACACCTAAAACTAACCGCTCTTACAATGACGGCCCTAGGCTTCATCCTGGCGTTTGAAATCAACCTTAACACACAAAACCTGAAATACAACCTCCCCTCAAACCCCACCAAATTTTCCATCCTACTAGGATACTTCCCCACAATTATGCATCGCCTACCCCCCAACCTAAACCTGACAATAAGCCAAAAACTAGCCACCTCTTTACTAGACATAACATGACTAGAAACCATCTTACCAAAAACCACAGCCCTCATCCAACTGAAGGCCTCCACACTGACCTCAAAGCAACAAGGCCTTATCAAGCTATACTTTTTATCCTTCCTCATTACTATTATCCTCTCCACACTCCTCTTTAATTACCCCGAGTAATTTCCATAATAACCACAACACCAATAAACAGCGACCAACCCGTGACAACCACTAACCAGACACCATAACTGTACAGCGCAGCAACCCCTACAGCCTCTTCACCGAAAAATCTAAAATCCCCTGTACCATAGACCACCCAATCCCCCAACCCACTAAACTCGAAAAGAACCTCTATCTCTCCACCCTTTAATACATATACCACTACCAAAAACTCTACCATCAACCCTAAAAGAAATGCCCCCAACACAACCTTATTAGAAACCCAAACTTCAGGATACTGCTCGGTAGCCATAGCCGTAGTATAGCCAAACACAACCAACATTCCCCCTAAATAAATTAAAAATACCATTAAACCTAAAAACGAACCACCAAAACTTAAAACAATCCCACACCCCACACCACCACCCACAATTAACCCTAAACCCCCATAAATAGGCGAAGGCTTTGAAGAAACCCCCACAAAACTAATTACAGATATAACACTTAAGATAAAAACAAGATACATTATCATCATTCTCACATGGACTCGAACCACGACCAGTGACATGAAAAATCATCGTTGTTATTCAACTACAAGAACGCTAATGACCAACATTCGAAAAACACACCCATTAATAAAAATCATCAACAACACATTCGTCGACCTCCCCACCCCATCAAACATCTCTTCATGATGGAACTTTGGCTCCCTGCTCGGACTTTGCCTGATTACACAAATCCTAACAGGCCTATTCCTAGCAATGCACTACACACCACATACAGCAACCGCCTTTTCATCAGTCGCACACATCTGCCGGGACGTTAACTACGGCTGAATTATCCGATACCTACACGCAAACGGAGCCTCCATATTCTTCATTTGCCTTTACGCTCATATACGACGTGGCCTATACTATGGCTCCTATGCCTTCAGAGAAACATGAAATATTGGAGTAATCCTACTACTTACAGTAATAGCCACCGCATTCGTAGGCTACGTCCTACCTTGAGGACAAATATCATTCTGAGGCGCAACCGTCATCACCAACCTTCTTTCAGCAATCCCCTACATTGGCACCACCCTAGTAGAATGAATTTGAGGCGGCTTTTCCGTAGACAAAGCAACACTAACATGCTTCTTCGCCTTCCACTTCATCCTTCCTTTTATCATCCTAGCACTAACAACAGTCCACCTCCTATTCCTCCACGAAACAGGATCCAACAACCCCACAGGAATCCCCTCCAACATAGATAAAATCCCATTTCACCCCTACTACACAATCAAAGATA
>NC_041224.1:182807161-182808107 GCF_002837175.3 Physeter macrocephalus | reverse complement strand
GCCCCGCCGCAGTCAAAGTTGGTCGTAGCCGGACCTGTGTGTATTTTTGATCGAGCACGTCCTGCTAGTCAGTCCTTAAATTAATGATTATAAGACATAATTAATTAATGGTCGCAGGACATAGGTACTTTACTATTCCCTCCTGGGGTCGAAAAACTGTGTCTTGTAGGGAGCTTTCTCTCCCCCCCTCATTCAATACTAATCGCCTTCTTAGATATTCACCACCTCCCTTGACAGCTTGCTCCTTAGATTTACAAGGCATTTTTTCAATAAATCAATACTAAATCTGACACAAGGCCCGTGATACAATTGTACGAACATTCTTCATATATAAACAGGTTGATGTAGCTTAAACTTTTCATAAAGCAAGACACTGAAAATGTCTAGATGGACCTACTAGTCCCACTAACATAAAGGTTTGGTTCCAGCCTTTCTATTAGCTCTTAACAGATTTACACATGCAAGTATCTACATCCCAGTGAAAATGCCCTCCAAATCACAAAGATCAAAAGGAGCGGGTATCAAGCACGCCACACCAGCAGCTCACAACACCTTGCTTAGCCACACCCCCACGGGACACAGCAGTGATAAAAATTAAGCCATGAACGAAAGTTTGACTAAGTCATGTTAATTAGGGTTGGTAAATTTCGTGCCAGCCACCGCGGTCATACGAATGACCCAAGCTAATAGGCATACGGCATAAAGAGTGTTAAGGAGTTACACAAAATAAAGTCAAGCCTTGACCAAGCTGTAAAAATCCATAGTTAAAACCAAGCTAAACCACGAAAGTGACTTTAATACAATCTACTACATGACAGCTAAGGCCCAAACTGGGATTAGATACCCCACTATGCTTAGCCGTAAACCTAAATAGTCACAAAACAAGACTATTTGCCAGAGTACTACTAGCAACAGCCTAAAACTCAAAGGACTTGGCGGTGCTTCA
>NC_041224.1:182801947-182806869 GCF_002837175.3 Physeter macrocephalus | reverse complement strand
CCATTCAAAGTATAGGAGATAGAAATCCAAATCACTAGTGGCGCTATAGAGAAAGTACCGTAAGGGAAAGATGAAAGATATCCTAAAAGTAAAAAAAAGCAAAGCTTACCCCTTGTACCTTTTGCATAATGAATTAACTAGTAGTAACTTAGCAAAGAGACCTTTAGTTAAACTACCCGAAACCAGACGAGCTACTTACGAACAGTACCTAGAACGAACTCATCTATGTGGCAAAATAGTGAGAAGATTTGTAAGTAGAGGTGAAAAGCCTAACGAGCCTGGTGATAGCTGGTTGTCCAAGAAAAGAATCTCAGTTCAACATTAAACAGTACCAAGAACCCCCTGAAGTTCCAATGTATGTTTAACTGTTAGTCTAAAAAGGTACAGCTTTTTAGAAATGGGTACAACCTTAACTAGAGAGTAAAACAGACACACACATGCCATAGTTGGCTTAAAAGCAGCCATCAATTAAGAAAGCGTTCAAGCTCAACAATAAAACTGTGTTATAATCCCAACAATAACAAATCAACTCCTAGTATAATTATTGGACTAATCTATATAATTATAGAAGCAATACTGTTAACATGAGTAACAAGAAAACTTTTTCTCCTCGCACAAGCTTACATCAGTAACTGATACTACACTGATAGTTAACAGCCAATAAATAAAACCCAACGCCAAGCCATTTATTAAGCCCACTGTTAACCCAACACAGGCGTGCACCAAGGAAAGATTAAAAAAAGTAAAAGGAACTCGGCAAACACAAACCTCGCCTGTTTACCAAAAACATCACCTCTAGCATAACCAGTATTAGAGGCACTGCCTGCCCAGTGACTGATAGTTAAACGGCCGCGGTATCCTGACCGTGCAAAGGTAGCATAATCACTTGTTCTCTAAATAAGGACTTGTATGAACGGCCACACGAAGGTTTTACTGTCTCTTACTTTTAATCAGTGAAATTGACCTTCCCGTGAAGAGGCGGGAATAACAAAACAAGACGAGAAGACCCTATGGAGCTTCAATTAATCAACCCAATAACCCACAACCTCAAACCACCAAGGGATAAAAAAAACTTATATGGGTTGACAATTTCGGTTGGGGTGACCTCGGAGCACAAAAACCCCTCCGAGTGATTAAAGCCTAGGCCTACCAGCCAAAGCATAACATCACTTATTGATCCAAAGCTTTGATCAACGGAACAAGTTACCCTAGGGATAACAGCGCAATCCTATTCTAGAGTCCATATCGACAATAGGGTTTACGACCTCGATGTTGGATCAGGACATCCTAATGGTGCAGCCGCTATTAAGGGTTCGTTTGTTCAACGATTAAAGTCCTACGTGATCTGAGTTCAGACCGGAGTAATCCAGGTCGGTTTCTATCTGTTACGCATTTCTCCTAGTACGAAAGGACAAGAGAAATAAGGCCAACGTTAAATAAGCGCCTTCAAACAATTAATGATCTTATCTTAACTTAATAAATAAGCGCAAACTAAACCTGCCCAAGACCAAGGCATTGTTGAGGTGGCAGACTTCAGTAATTGCATAAAACTTGAGCTTTTACACCCAGAGGTTCAAATCCCCTCCCCAACAAAATGTTTATAATTAACATCCTAACGCTTACCCTCCCTATTCTTATGGCCGTAGCATTCCTAACGTTAGTAGAGCTTAAACTCCTAAGATATATACAACTCCGAAAAGGACCAAACATCGTCGGCCCACATGGACTACTCCAACCCTTTGCCGACGCAATTAAACGATTCACGAAAGAACCCCTACGACCAGCCACACTCACCGTAACTAAGGCCCTGACAAATCCTAACTAAAGCCTTGACACTATCTCTCACTACTGCCCAGAATCTGTCCCAAACATGGGCCCTGCTGCAATCAATAACTATAATCCGGACACTATCCTGAGCTAATGCCCTGACACATGTCTATCCAAGGTCCTGACACTATCCCAAAGAAAGCCCTGTCGCTGTCCTTAAGTGAAGACCTGAGGCTGTGCCTAACTCAGGCCCTGAAGCTTTCCCTAACTGAGGCCTTAATTCTGTCACTAACTCAAGCCCTGCTCATGTCTTTAACTATGACCCGAATGCTGACCCAACAAAGCCCTGATGCTGCTCCTAAGTCATGCCCTGAGAGTGTCTCCATCTAGGGGGCTTATGCTAGGCCTCACTCAGTCCCTGACGTTCTGCCTAAGTCAGGCTCTGACGCAATCCCTACCTGAAGCATGACACAGGTCCTAAATTAGGCCCTGATTCCCTAAGTAACTAAGGCCTTGACACCAACCCTAGGTCATTACCTGACATTAGCCCTTGAACTTAACCTAACCTTGTCTTTAGCTAATGTCAAGTTTAGCTAAAGAGACTCTTTAGGACGAAATTCTTTCATCTTGTGAATATACTTTTGTTAAAAAAATAATTTCTTAAACTATTATCCTTAAACAAAATGTACTCAACTGCTGTGGAATATTCCTTCATAGCAGCGTGCATGGTTCACTTCTGCATTCGCGTGTGTTGGCCTTCAGGGTGCTTGCAGGAATGGCTCCTCTTATGCTAACTAAACCCCTCATGCTGTCCTTAAATAAGGCCCTGAAATTAGTCCTGAGGCTGTAAACCTGTCCCTAACTGAGGCCGGGAGGCTCGTCCTAACTCAGACCCTGACACTAAACCTAACTCAGACCCTGACACTCTCCCTAACTAAGGCCCTGACATTACTCCTAGCTCACGTCCTGACACTGTACCGAACAAAGGCTCTAATGCTAGTCCTAACTCAGGCCCTGACACTGTCTCTAACTAAGGCCCAGCTGCAGCCAATATATAAAATCCTGATATTATCCTGAGCTAATATCCTGACCCAGCTCTTACCAAGGTCCTGAAACTGGCCCAACGTAAGCCTTGATGCTGCCCATAAAGGAGGCCCTGAGGCTCTCCATAACAGAGGCCCTGATAATGTCTTTAATGATGACCCTAACGGTGATCCCACAGAGGCCCTTATGCTGCTCCTAAGTCATGCCCTGACACTGTCCCGAACTCAGGCCCTAAATATAGGCCTCATTTAGGCCCTTTGGCTGTACATTGGTTAGGCTTGACGCTGTCCGTATAGGAAGCCGTGGCAGTGGTCCTAATTTAGGCCCTGATGCTGGTCCTAACCAAGGCCCTGATGCTCTCAATAATTACAGTCTTCACGCTTTCCGCTGGTCATTTCCTGACACTATCCCTGGCCCGGAACCTAACTCTTGTCCCAAGTTAATGTCCTGCATCGTATCCTAACTGAAACCCTAATACTCTCCGTAACTAAGGCCCTGACTAATCCTAACTAAGGCCTTGACACTATCTTTCACTAAGGCCCGGAATCTGTCCCTAACATGGGCCCTGCTACAATCAATAACTATAATCCGGACACTATCCTGAGCTAATATTCTGACACATTTCTATCAAACGTCCTGACACTGTCCCAAAGAAAGCCCTGTCGCTGTTCTTAACTGAAGACCTGAGGCTGAGCCTAACTCAGTCCCTGAAGCTTTCCCTAACTAAGGCCTTGATTCTGTCACTAACTGAAGCTCTGCTCATGTCTTTATCACCCGAATGCTGACCCAACAGAGGCCCTGATGCTGCTCCTAAGTCATGCCCTGACAGAGTCTCCAGCTGGGGGGCATATGCTAGGCCTCACTCAGTCCCTGAAGTTCTCCCTAAGTCAGGCTCTGACGCTGTCCCTATCTGAAGCCCTGACCTGACCCAACAGAGGCCCTGATGCTGCTCCTAAGTCATGCCCTGACAGAGTCTCCAGCTGGGGGGCATAAGCTAGGCCTCACTCAGTCCCTGAAGTTCTCCCTAAGTCAGGCTCTGACGCTGTCCCTACCTGAAGCCCTGACACAGGTCCTAAATTAGGCCCTGATTCTCTAAGTAACTAAGGCCTTGACACCAACCCTAGGTCATTACCTGACACTAGCCCTAGAACTTAACCTAACCTTGTCTTTAGCTAATGTCAAGTTTACCTAAAGAGATTCTTTAGGATGAAGATCCCACATGCCGCAGAGGCACTAAGCCTGTGCGCCACAACTACTGAGCCCATGTTCCACTACTCAAGTCTGCACGCCTACAGCCTGTGCTCCGTGACAAGTAAAGCCACCACAATGAGAAGCCCGCCCACTGCAATGAAGTTGCCCCTGCTCGCCACACCCAGAGAAGAGCCTGAAGGCAGCAACAAAGACCCAATGCAGCCAAAAATAAATTAGATTTTTTTAAAAAATCTCAGAAAACTGAGATTGCCGTTTTATGAAGGACATTTACAATAGAGAAATCTCCATTTATAAGGGTATGTCCCTCTTTGCACCAAAAATAGAAGGATAATTAAATCTTAATTAACTCTCTTCAATGGGGAAGTCCTGACTTAAATGTGCAAAGAGCCATACCCTTGCTTACTGTGCTTTGCATGAGAACCTGCCATAACTGGCCTTCCCCCCTTCCCCAGCATCTTTCTTCTGTTTTTAGCTGAACACGGTATTGAAGGGGATGGTTTTGGTCATTTCAGGGAGTGACTCAGTTTTCCGTGGTAACACCCTGTATTCAGAAGGTATACATGTTATTAAACTTCTGCTTTCCTCCTGGTAATCTGTCTTTTATTACATGGGCGGGGGGGGCCTCAACCAAGAACCTAGAAAAGTAGAGGGAAAATTGTTTTTCCTCCCATAAACATGCAGTGGAATACTAGTCAGCAGAAAGGAATGCACCATCAACCTATGGAAAAAGGGATAAATCTTCAGTATATACTGCTAAGTGAAAGAATCCAGTCTGAGCAGGATGCACACAGTATGACCCCATTGATGACTTTCTGGGAAAGGCAAAGCTACATAGATGATAAGCAGATCATGGGGTAGGGGGTTTGAAGTAGCGCATGTGATACTCTAGGATGGATACC
>NC_041224.1:182792287-182801089 GCF_002837175.3 Physeter macrocephalus | reverse complement strand
GGGTTCCCAGCCACTGAGCACCTCAGCAGGCCAGGAGACACGGCAGGAAACCCCAGAACTGCTCACCTCAGGAGGGGGCTGGCACTGCCACTGCCCGATCAGAGAGAGCAGAGAAGGGTTCCCCAGCTGGGACACAAACTCTGCACGAGTGGCCTCTCCCTGAGCCATGACATCACCTCGTACGAACTGAGGGAAGGACGGACCGAGGCACACTTGGTTCCTAAGGAGGATGGTATAGGCTCAGTCATGTCTCCCCAAATTCACGTACTGAATCGCTAAACCCAGGACCCCAGGATGTGGCTGTTTTTGGAGATGGGTTTTTCAAGAGGTGATCAAGGTAAAAATGAGGTCACTAGGCTGGGTCCTAATCCAATAGCATTGATGTCCTACAAGAAGAGACTAGGACACAGATAGGCGCAGGGGGAGACCATGTGAGGACCTGGGGAGAAGATGGCCGTCTAAGCACCAAGAAGAGAGGCCTCAGGAGAAGATAGCGTGCAGACACCTTGATCTCCGACAGCATCCAGGACTGGGAGATAGGCCTGTTATCCAAGCTGCCCAGTCTGTGGTATTTGTCACGGCGGTCCCGAGCAGACTCACACGCAGGGTAACTCAGGGCTCAGACTGGACAGAGCGCGCTCTCCATACCCCTGCCCGTGAGTTACAGGAGCCCCAGGCACTGAGGAGCGGGTCCCTGAGGGGAGGCACCAGATAGAAGATGCTAGGCATTAACACAACTACATTCACGTTAAACGTGCCTGAAGTCCGTTCACGCGAGATGGTTTTGACCTGCGTGTACATCGGCACCTTTAGTCTGAACTGCGACCTTTGGCTTCACCACCTCCACTGCGAGCATTAGCTTCACCAGCTGTGGACCGTCTCCTATAGGATTTCCAGAACCACAGAGCATCGAAGCGTCACAGAACCCAGAATCTGTGCGACCCTCACAGCACAGCCGCACAGCTGCCCATCAGAACCCATTTCCCTTTTTCCTGTTCACAGCTACCCTGCACCTCCCAGCCTTCCCACCCCTTACAGCTGGGGCGCAGTGTCTCGTGTTACCAAGGGGAAGGTGTGGAGGTGGTGAGGGCCTTGGCCAGCCTGCATCCTAGGACGCAGGGCACAGTGTCCCCGTGGTCGCCCCACCCTGCTAGTTGGAGCCCTCACCTGGAAGCAGGGAGGAGAAACAAGGAGGGCAGAGCCTGGCACCTGACACCCACCTGCCCTGGACTCCCACAGGAAAGGGACAGAGACATCTTGAGCTTCAGCCCAGTTTTGGGAGACTTTGTTCCAGCAACAAACTTCTGCCTTAAAAGCCAAGGTGCTTTACAAACTCCTCCTCAGCTGTCACAGAGTCAGGCTTAATCTCATCACACTTTTCTCAAACCCCAGCTCACGCTGGGACCACCTCTCAGGTGATGGTGCACGCTGAGACCACCTCTCAGGTGATGGTACTTCAGAGCAGCCCCTTTAGAAGATCCCTGGATTTCAGCTCTCCCAGCCCCGCCTTCAGTTTAAGCAAGAAGTTTCCTTGACAAACCTGCTCAGTTTCCTTACCAACCAAGCTTCGCAATCTCCCAAACTCTTCTCCTTCAAACATTCCTATTCTAGGCTTGATGAGCCTAAAGTGACTGCTGTCATCACGGGCCAGAGTGACTCCTCCAAGCCCGTAGTTACTGGTTACATGATGCTATTGAGAATGAAATCCCAGAAGAGCCAGCTTTGCAATATAACCTTTTCTGGACTCGGCACTGGGTCCCTTTCCACGTACAGAGTGGAGTGGCCGTTTCCATGGGCCCCGTGGTGGAAGAGCTCACCTAATGCAGCCAGGACTTCATTCTTTCCAGGTGATTCCAGGGTCCTCATTCTCCCCAGACCCCCACCCACATGGCTGCTGGCTGCTGTCTGTGCCAGTCTATACGTGACCTCGGTAACCTCCTAAAATGAGGGTTATTTTATACACAGGTAATGGGTTGAATGCTGGCTCCTAAAGATGTGCCCCCCAGAACACAGGAACACGACCATATCAGGGAAAAGGGTCTTTGTATATGTAGTTAAGGATCTTGAGGGGAGGTCATCGTCGGTTAGCGTGGCCCTCAATCCAATTGAGAGTCCTTACGAGACAAAAGAGAAACACAGACATAGAGGAGAAACCACGTGAAGGCAGAGGCAGAGAAAGGAGGGTTGCAGCCGCAAGCCTGGGGACGCCTGGAGCCCTCCAAAACTGGAAAAGGCAGGAAGAGCCCTATCCTGGAGCCTCTGGAGGGACTTCCATCCTGCAACACCTTGATCTCAAATGTCTAGTCTCCAGGACTCGGGGAGGATGAATTCCTGTTGTTTTAAACCACCCAGCTTGTGGTCGTTTGTTACAGAAGCCACAGAAAAGTCACACGGACCTTGCTCTGTAGGACCCTGGAAATGCGGGTCTCATTAAAGGCCAACAGAGGCTGGGTTACAGAACCCTTAGAGTCAGCATTGGGCCCCAGAAATTCTAAAGCAGTGGCTGGACACCAGAATGTTGAGGGGTCAGTCGGAAGCCCATCCCTAAGGGTGCCGGATGCACACGGCCTCCCCACGTTTTTACGCCTGTATAAGTTGGGGATAAGTATTTCCATCCTGATTCAGGACCTCTGCTATCACCGTTCACGTTGCTAATTAAGAACCCACTAATTACACAGATGAAAACACTATCAGGGCCCTTGCTCCAGTGGTAAACCATTCTGAAGGTAGTCAGTGGTGGGGAATCATTTCCCATGCAGCCAGCAACCCCCCCGCAAGGAGCGTCCTCATTGCAAAGCTGGGGGATCGTGCCGAGGCATCCCTGAGTAAACATGAGCTGACCCCCAGGCCAGCTGCGGCTAAACCGTTCCCACCCTTCCCAAGTAAAACACCTGAATATGTGCAAAGACCTGAAAGCCTAGAGGAAGGGCCGTGGAACCACGCCAGCCACAGCACGCAGGCCGACTTGGGGCCTGCAGGCTAGCCAGGATGGTCCTGGCCCCGGTAGCTCTTCTGGGAGCTTTACCATTTCCCTGCCTGACGTACCCCTCCTGTCCCGGCCCCCACTGCTTTTTTTCTTCCTCACCTCTGCCCGGGGAGGAATTCCAGCGGCAGGTATGGGTGACACATCCCCTTCTTTAGCAGGTGGCAGCTCGACAACTCCTGCAGAAAGTCCAGCAGAGCCCCACTCGCACCGGGCCACGCACAGAGCCGTGGGCCCTACTCCCTCCCACCAGCCCAGCCCCGAGACTGCTGACGGGGCAGAGAATATGGCGCCAGGCACAGCTGTAAGGGCTCTTGCTGCCTGGAGCGCTGTTTATATTGACCTCAGCCCAGGCACACCTGGGGAGGGCTGGCCGGCCGGGTCAGGCTGCCCAGGTCAGCCAATCCTCGCCCCTCAGGGGCTCAAAGTTGCAGAAAATGGGCCGTGCTGCACTGGCCAGGTCCAAGGAACAGGTGTAGGTCCTGAGGGTCAGGATAGACAAGGGGCTGCAGTTCTGCCTTGTTTTCTACACATTTTGTCTGGTCCATGAGTGGGAGACAACTTCAAGAAGACCCTCTCCTAATGAGAGGAACCCAAGAGTCAGGGAGAGGAGCGGTGATGGGTGAAAACAGAGGCCTGGCGCCCCAGCTGCATTGAAAGTCTCCTCCGATGGAGGGAGGCCGCACAGAGTGAAGCCCAGGATCACAGACATGTCCCGGAGCTGCTGTTTGTTAGTTCAGGTCCTGTTCTGAGCTGCTTTATGTCAGCTCTGACCAACAGGTGAGCTGGGAGTGCTCTGAAATGAGGGCTACGTGCCCAGTTGCTGTGTGCCCAGCCTTGCTAGGGTACCTGCCCAGGTGACCTACATACCCTGGGAGGGGCCTGACCACGAGAGCCCCGTGGGCTGCTGGGTACAAATTCCACTGAGCTCCATACCCTGGGAGGGCCTGACCACAAGAACCCCGTGGGCTGCTGGGTACCTGCTCAGCTGAGCTCCATACCCTGGGAGGGGCCTGACCACGAGAGCCCCGTAGGCTGCTGGGTGCCTGGTCAGCTGAGCTCCATACCCAGCTGCGCTCCATACCCTGGGAGGGGCCTGAGCACGAGAGCCCCAGAGGCTGCTGGGTGCCTGGTCAGCTGAGCCGCTGACGGCTACTCCTTTCTGGCTCTGAGTCGCTTCCAACAGGACCGCAGTCACCTGCATTAGTCTGCTGTGACCCATCTGCCCCCACTTTGCCTTTCCTCTCCTTCCCTGCAATGATTCCAGTGACATTTCCAGCCCGGACCCCTCTCCCAGGCCATACGCCTCCGTCCAGTCACTACACCCCCATCTCCCTTGGGGGCTAGCAGGGCCTCAGAGGACTGGGATCCTGCAGCTCCCCACACCCAGGAGCAGCCCCACCTTCCCAGGTTGCTGAGCCCAGGCACCAGGTGTAACCGAGCAGGACCCTGGGGGGCCATCCCAGGACAGACCCCTCCCCCACACCCTCTGCTGTAACTCCTCTCTGAAGTACCTGGAGAACAGTGTCTGATGCATGCTTCCTCCACCACCAAGTGGAAGAAATTAACTACTTGATGATCATGAACAGGTAGCCCCGGAGCTTCTGGTGCCGAAGAATTTATAACGTTAACCACCCTTTACCTCACCATCAACCAGAGAATTGTGCGCCAGCTGATCACATACTCTGCGACCCCCCTACTTCACTTGGCCTTTAAAATCGCTTTGCTGAAATCCCTCAAGGAGTCGGGGTTTTAGAGCACAGGTCACCTGGCCTCCTTGTATTAGCACTTTGACTATTAAGGCTGCACCTTCCTCCACCACACACGGTGTCAGTAGACTGGCTCTGCTGCACTCGGGCGAGCAGACCCACGTTCGGTTCGGTAACACTGGGGCCCCCCAGGCTCCCACTCGCCTTGTGCTCCAGGGGCTGTCAGCTCCTCCAGAGTCTTGTTGCAGCAAAAACAGAAATAACGTTTCCCTGCCCTGAGAACAAGGGAAACGCCCTACGAGATGAGGACACAGATAGGCACAGGGGGAGACCATGTGAGGACCTGGGGAGAAGATGGCTGTCTAAGCACCAAGCAGAGAGACCTCAGGAGAAGCCAGCGTGCAAACACCTTGATCTCAGATGCTGGTCTCCAGGACTGAGGGAGAATGAATTCCTGTTGTTTTAAACCACCCCGCATGTGGTCATTTGTTACAGAAGCCACAAAATAGTCACACGGACCCTGCTCTGTAGGACCCTGGAAGTGCGGGTCTCATTAAAGGCCAACAGAGGCTGGGTTACAGAACCCTTGGAGTCAGCATTGGGCCCCCGAAATTCTAAAGCAGTGGCTGGACACCAGAACGTTGAGGGGTCAGTCGGAAGCCCATCCCTAAGGGCGCCGGCTGCACATGGCCTCCCCAGGTTTTTATGTCTGTACAAGTTGGGGATAAGCATTTCCATCCTGATTCAGGACTAAGCCCATCCCTAAGGGCGCCGGCTGCACATGGCCTCCCCAGGTGTTTAAGTCTGTACAAGTTGGGGTTAAGTATTTCTATCCTGATTCAGAACTTCTGATATCACCGTTCACGTTGCTAATTAAGAACCCACTAGTTACACAGATGAAGACCCTATCAGGACACTTGCTGCAGTGGCAAACAATTCTGAAATTAGTCAGAGGTGGGGTATCGTCTCCCATGCAGCCAGCAGCCTCCCCGCAAGGAGCGTCCTCATTGTAAAGCTGGGGGACCGTGCCGAGGCGTCCCTGAGTAAACGTGAGCTGACCCCAGGCCAGCTGCTGGTAAACTGTTCCCACCCTTCCCAAGTAAAACACTTGAATGTGTGCAAAGACCTGAAAGCCTAGAGGAAGGGCCATAGAGCCAAACCAGCCACAGCACGCAGGCCGACTTGGTGCCTGCAGCCCAGCCAGGATGGTCCTGGCCCCGGGAGCTCTTCTGGAAGCTTTCCATTTCCCTGCCTGATGTACCCCTCCTGTACCGGTCCGCACTGCTTTTTTCCTTCCTCACCTCTGCCCGGGGAGAAATTCCAGCGGCACGTATGGGTGACACATAATCTTCTTTAGCAGGTAGCAGCCGGGCAACTCCTGCAGAAAGTCCAGCAGAGCCCCACTCGCACCGGGCCACGCACAGAGGCGTGGGCTCTAATCTCTCCCAGCAGCCCCGCCCCGAGACCGCTGACGGGGCAGAGAATATGGCGTCAGGCACAGCTGCAAGAGCTCTTGCTGCCTCGAGCGCTTTTTATATTGACCTCAGCCCAGGCACACCTGGGGAGGGCTGGCCGGCTGGGTCAGGCTGCCCAGCTCAGCCAATCCTCGCCCATCAGGGGCTCAAAGTTTCATAAAATGGGCCTTGCTGCACTGGCCAGGTCCAAGGATCAGGTGTAGGTCCTGAGGGTCAGGATAGACAAGGGGCTGCAGTTAGGGCTGCCTAACACTAACCCGTACCCTATCCCGTAACGTAAACCCTAATCCTTAACCCTAGCTTAATTTACTTTTCTTTTCTGTATTTTAAAAAATATTTTTCTGAGGTTAAAACAAATTAGCAGGACAACAAAATAAAACAAAAAGTAACCTGGGTTTCCCTCAAAGAGCTACGTAAGTCTGGAATATTTGGTGATTCTGTTCTATGGACTGTTACGTAGCCTATAAAAATATGACAGCTAAATCTGTTTTGCTACAGTGAGAAGCATGATGTTCCAGATATAAAGAACACCTGGATACAAATTCTGTTAGTACACCAGTATAGAGATTATTTCTTAATATTTAGGTGAGAATCATTTCCTTCTCTTTTTGAGAAGAATTCTGTAACCTCTTGTCCAGTAATGGCACTCTTCCCCAAATCAAAGGTTTAACAAGGGAGATGCAAGCAGAATAACCATGAAAACCAAAGCAATACAACAGCAACAAAAAATTTCTAACTTCCAATAACACCTCAATTTAGAAGAGGGTTTATATCTTCAGAAAAAAATCATTCCTCCTTGACTTTCTAACCAGTCAAAATCTGGGTATTCTACAGAAAATGTGTGATGCTATTCCCATAAAACTAACCTTTACTGCTTCTGCCTCCGTTAGGTTTCCTAAGCACTAGTGTTTTACTCTACAGGTTAAAAACAAAAGCCTAATGTGATTTATTTATAATGTGTGTGTTCTTGTCTTATCCTAGTGTCTAAGGTCTTCGCCATGGCTGGACAACAAATAATATTGCATTACGAGCTAAGTGATATCTAGAGAGTGGGAGAGGTTTAATAAATACCTTAAACCTACAGCATACCCTAACCAGTCCCTTAGCCCGTAGCCGTACCCTAAACTGTACCTTAAACCTAACCTAACCCTAACCTGTCTCCTAACCCATAGCCATACCCTAACATGTACCCTCACCCCTACCCTAACCCTAACTTGTACCCTAATCCAAACATGTAACCTAACTTTAACTCATACCGTATCCCATGCTGGTCTTTTCAGGGAGTGGGAAAGGATGGCAAGTGGTAAAATATTATCTTTTCCTTTAATCTTGTAAAATTTGACTTCTTACAAAGAACTTGAATTATAATTGTACTTTTAAAGAGAAACAATGGAAATTTAACAGAAAAAAATTTATACTGTGTGTTTAATTATATTTCATAGAATTATTATCCCTGAATCATAATTCTATTAGTACACCAGTATACACATTATTTCTTAATATAAATACCTTAAACCTACAGCATACCCTAACCAGTCCCTTAGCCCGTAGCCGTACCCTAAACTGTACCTTAAACCTAACCTAACCCTAACCTGTCTCCTAACCCATAGCCATACCCTAACCTGTACCCTCACCCCTACCTTAACCCTAACTTGTACCGTAATCCAAAAATGTAACCTAACTCTAACTCATACCGTATCCCGTACCCTAACCTATACCCTAAACCCTAACCCTTAACCCTAAATTAATTTTCTTTTTTTTGTATTTAAAAAAATATTTTTCTGGGGTGAAAACAAACTACCAGAACAACAAAATAAAACAGAAAGTAACCTGAGTGTCCCTCAAACAGCTAGCTAAATGAGAAATTTTTGGTGATTCTGTTCTATGGATTGGTATGTAGCCTATAAAAAGTGTAACCGCTAAATCTGTTTTTCTACAATGAGAAGCATGATGTTCCAGATATAAGGAACACCTGGATAAAATGAGAAAGCTACAGATTACGCTGGTCTTTTCAGGGAGTGGGAAAGGATGGCAAGTGGTAAAATATTCTTTTCCTTTAATCTTGTAAAATTTGACTTCTTACAAAGAACTACAATTATAATTGTACTTTTAAAAAGAAACAATGGAAATTTAAAAGAAAATATATATATATTGTGTGTTTAATTACATTTCATAGAATTATTATACCTGAATCACAATTCTGTTAGTACACCACTATGGAGATTAATTTTTAATATTTAGGTGAGAACCATTTCCTTCTCTTTTTGAGAAGAATTCTGTAAACTCATTTCTAGGAATGTCACTCTTCCCCAAATCAAAGGTTTAACAACGACATGCAAGCAGAATAACCATGAAAACAGAAAGCAATACAACAGCAACAAAAAATTTCTAACTTCCAATAACAGCTCAGTTTACAAGAGGGTTTATATCTTCAGAAAAAAAGTATTCCTCCTTGAATTTCTAACCAGTCAAAATCTGGGTATTCTACAGAAAATGTGTGATGCTATTCCCATAAAACTAATCTTTACTGCTTCTACCTCTGTTAGGTTTCTTAAGCACTAGTGTTTTACTGTACAGGTGTAAAACAAAAGCCTAATGTGATTTATTTATAATGTGTGTGTTCTTTGTCTTATCC
>NC_041224.1:182789317-182791415 GCF_002837175.3 Physeter macrocephalus | reverse complement strand
GCTAACCCTAACCCGTAGACATACCCTAACCTGTACCCTACACCGTACCCTAACCCTAACCTGTACCCTGATACTAAACCATAAACTAACACTAACCCTAACCCTAACCATAACACGTAGCCATGTTCTAAACTGTACCATAACCCTAACCCATGACCCAACCCTAACCCGTAACCTAACCAATATCCTAATCCTAACCCGTACCCTAACCCTAACCCATAGCCGTAAGCTAAAGTTTACCCTAACCCTAACCTGTACTCGTATCCATACCCTAACCCATACCCTAACCCAAGCCGTAGCCGTACCCTAACCTGTACCATAACCCGTGCCCTAACCCTAACCTGTACCCTAATCCTAACCTGTAGCCTAGCTCGAAACCGAACCCTATCCCGTAAACTAAACCCTAAACCTTAACCCTACCTTAATTTACTTTTTGTTGTATTTTAAAAAATATTTCTCTGGGGTTAAAACAAATTAGCAGAACAACAAAATAAAACAAAAAGTAACCTGAGTGTCCCTCAAAAAGCTAGCTCAGTCTGAAATATTTGGTGATTCTGTTCTATGGACTGTTATGTAGCCTATAAAAAGTGTGACAGCTAAATCAGTTTTTCTATAGTGAGAAGCATGATGTTCCAGATATAAGGAACACCTGGATAAAATGAGAAAGCTACACATTATGCTGGTCTTTCCAGAGAGTGGGAAAGGATGGCAAGTGGTAAAATATTATCTTTTCCTTTAATCTTTTTAAATTTCACTTGTCACAAAGAACTTGAATTATAATTGTACTTTAAGAGTAACAATGGATATTTAAAAGAAAAAAATATATATTGTATGTTTAATTACATTGCATAGAATAATTATCCCTGAATCATAATTCTGTTAGTACACCAGTATAGAGATTATTTCTTAATATTTAGATGAGAACCATTTCCTTCTGTGTTTGAGAAGAATTCTGTAAACTTATGTCCATCAATGGCACTCTTCCCCAAATCAAAGGTTTAACAAGGGAGATACAAGCAGATTAATCATGGAAACACAAAGCAATACAACAGCAACAAAAAATGTTTAACTTCCAATAAAAGCTCAATTTAGAGGAGGGTTTAGATCTTCCGAACAAAAGCATTCCTCCTTGACTTTCTAACCAGTCAAAATCTGTGTATTCTACAGAAAATCTGTGATGCTATTCCCATGAAACTAACCTTTACTGCTTCTGCCTCCGTTAGGTTTCCTAATACTAGTGTTTTACTCTACAGGTTAAAAACAAAAGCCTAATGTGATTTATTTATAATGTGAGTGTTCTTTGTCTTATCATACTTTCTAACGACTTCGCAATGGCTGGACTCCAAATAATATTCAATTACGTGCTAAGTGATATCTGGCGAGTGGGAGAGGTTTAATAAATACCCTAACCCTAAAGCGTACCCTAACCCCTCCCCTAACCCGAACACTAACCCATACTCGTACCATAACCTGTACCGTAACCCTAACCCATACCCTAACCCATACCCTAAACCTATCCCGTAGCCATACCTTAACCTTTACCCTACACCGCAGCCTAACCCTAAGCCGTACCCTAACCTTAACCCGAAGCCATAACCTAACCTGTACACTAACCCGTACCCTAACCTGTACCCTAACCCTAACCTGTACCCTAATCCTAACCTGTAGCCTAACCCGAACCTATACCCTATCCCGTAACCTAAACCCTAATGCTTAGCCCTAACTTAATTTACTTTTTTTTTTGTATTTTAAAAAATATTTTTCTGGGGTTAAAACAAATTAGAAGAACAACAAAATAAAACAAAAAGTAACCTGAGTGTCCCTCAAAAAGCTAGCTAAGTCTGAAATATTCGGTGATTCTTTTCTGTGGACTGTTACTTAGCCTATAAAAAGTGTGACAGCTAAATCTGTTTTTCTACAGTAAGAAACATGATGTTCCAGATATAAGAAAGACCTGGATAGAATGAGAAAGCTACACATTATGCTGGTCTTTTCAGGGAGTGGGAAAGGATGGCAAGTGGTAAAATATTATCTTATCCTTTAATCTTGTAAAATTTGACTTCTTACAAAGAACTTGAATTATAATTGTACTTTTAAA
>NC_041224.1:182787724-182788806 GCF_002837175.3 Physeter macrocephalus | reverse complement strand
ATGCTAAGTGATATCTGGAGCGTGGGAGAGGTTTAAGAAATACTCTAACACTAAAGCGTACCATAACCCATACCCGTACCCTAACCCGTACCCAAACCTATACCCGTACCCTAACTCTAAACCATACCCTAATCCATACCCTAACCCTTACCCTAACCCATACCCTAGACTGTAGCCGTAACCTAAACTGTACCTTAAACCTAAACTAACCCTAACTTTAAACCCTAAACCTAACCTTAACCTCTAGCTCTATCCCTGACCCTGACCCTAAACCTAACCCCTAGCCCTATCCTTGACCCTGATCCTAACCCTAACCCCTAACCTCTAGCCCTATCCCTGACCCTAACCCTAACCCCTAACCCCTAGCCCTATCCCTGACACTGACCCTAACCCTAATCCCTAATCCCTAAACCCTAACACCTAACCCCTATCCCTGACCCTGACCCTAACCCCTAACCTACCCCTGTGCATGATGGTCCCCACACTGGGGGGACTGCTCACCTTCTCATTCATCCATGCGTGTCTACCTGTTTTCATCTGCTCTCACCTGCGCTCATGTCCAGAGGACATGTTCCTGAGGATGGCAGCCTAATCCAAACACAAGCACAGTCTGTGGCTCTGGACATGAACAGGCAGGACAGCTCTCACAGCAGTGGGACAGGGGAGTCAGCATGCAGCATTCTCCCCGGCCCAGCACAGCATGGGGGAAATACATACACAGGCACTCGCACAGCTCTACACTGGATGCCAACCTCTCAGAACCCTCCCCTGACTCAGACTGGGGAGGCACAGGCTGTCGTAGACCAAGTGGAGTTCTCCGCCCCACCACAGCGCCAGCACACGCCTCACAGGAAGGGGACGGGTTCTGCGCCCAGGCTGTGGCAGTTGCAACAGTAGCTACTGTATACTTTGCAAGGGCAGCAGCTGGGGGTCCAGCACTCCAAGGCTCCCTCTCAGATCTAGTGACGTTCTCAGCAAGGGCACATTGTCCCTCATTCTCATCTCCTGCCAGGACAGCAGAAGGACTTCAAGACATGGCAGGACTGGGCTGCACCTGGGGCGTTTGTGGCATGGCTAAGCAC
>NC_041224.1:182785866-182786883 GCF_002837175.3 Physeter macrocephalus | reverse complement strand
GGACAAGAGTGGCCCCATTTGCTTTGAACTTCCAGCCCTCATCTTGTTCAACTCGGCCCCAGCCCCGGAGAGCACGACATAACCACCAATCCATGGGCATGGAATCCCCAAAGGGGAGACCCAGGGAGACCGTCACCAGCAGAGCCTGCTTCAGCCTCACCAGCCGCCTCTTCTCAGGTGACAGGGCCCAACAATTCTGGGAATATTACATCTCACGCATGACATGACACCTGTGAGATGAGGTTATCACAGCCACCACAGAGGAGAGGACCCACACTGCATGGCCTCACTGCCCTCGGGTTGCCAGGGGCCAGAGGTGGAGTATGATGCAGGATTGGGTCAGCTGGACACACACCTAAGAGCCGATGCACACGCCCAGGCAGGCAGCTCAAGAAGCATGGGGAGAGCCAAGTGCAAAGTTGTGCTCAAACCCAGAGCACTAGGCAGGTCCAGAAAGCCCAATGCCCCTGGTAACACGCAGTGAAGAAAACCACACCTCTCTAGCAGCAAAAAACCGCCCACGTTAGGTGAAAAACTTACCACACCCAGCAATGGGGGCTGGCTAGTCACAAATAGCAGGGGTGCCCCCCGGCACCTCAGTCCAGCCACTGGTCCCCAGCACGACCCCATCCCTGCCAGCCCCAGAGCTCTCACGGCCATCTCAGGGCAGCGTGGCAGCAAAGGGGGGTGGGGGGGGGCGGCAGGAATGAGGGAGAGAGCGGGCGGGGTGTGCCCTCTCCAGTTCGCCCAAGTTGGCAGGTACCCGTCCACCCACGTCCCTAGGTGGGGACTTGGGGAAATTCTGCAGACGCACCTCTAACGACTGGGCCCCAAGAGGGACAACACCCAGACCCGTGCCACCCTACCCAGGTATCTCTCATGGCCCGGGGCGGTCCCCCCCCTCCTGAGTGCGACTCCGAAAAACCTATCAGAAAGAACCCAGCCACCCGGGCTCAAGCGTGCCCGCCACTGAGTCCATTCCACACCGCAGGGGCCTCGGCTCATACCGGCCGGTCT
>NC_041224.1:182784937-182785347 GCF_002837175.3 Physeter macrocephalus | reverse complement strand
GCCCTGAGGCATCCTCGCGGCACTGAGCTCCCGGCTTCGCGTGGCACAGCACTGTACGACCGAGCCCGGCAGCGGACAGGGCCCGCGGGAGCGGGGAGAGGAGGCTGCGAACATATTGGCTGGCGTCTGCCGCCATGGAGACACACTAGCCACGCGATTTCCAGGTGGTTAAAGTTCCACGGAGACGCCGCCGGGGCCTGGGGGCCAGCAAGGGCTGCCCCGAGTGCAAGAGCGAGGTCCTGGCTTCTGCGAAGGAGGGAAGCCGTGGACTGGCACCCCGAAACCAAGCACGTGCTCAAAGAACAGCAATGCATGACTCGGACAGAGGCCATCCCTGCAGCCAGGGCTCCTGGAGTCAATCAGACGGGTCAGTGCCGACCGGCCTGCCATCCCCATGGACACTCCGTGGC
>NC_041224.1:182784302-182784634 GCF_002837175.3 Physeter macrocephalus | reverse complement strand
TGGGCGTCGCCCACGAGGCCTCTGCCTCACTTTCTGAGGACCAGGAGTCTCACGAAGTCAGAGAGCACAGAGAGAGCTCGTTGTGTACATGTCTCAGCCAAATGATGGACCCCAGCCATACTTTTAATGTCACGTCTCTCTTGAGAGGGTACCCAGGGAGTCTGTGTCTCGTGTTCTGGAACAGTCTTACTGTAAAGCAAGGACTTCAGGGACTACGTTCTCTGGATAGCGTGGAAAACGACCATTGAATCCACGTTGGAAGGCGTTCCCTTTGGGATCAAAGTACTCATTTTCCACTCGAAAATCTGCTCCTGTTTTCGGTACCAGGATCC
>NC_041224.1:182781128-182784170 GCF_002837175.3 Physeter macrocephalus | reverse complement strand
CGGGGGGGAGATCAGGGCATGTGTCAACGGTAATTACGACTCAATGATCAGTGTCTCCCGCTGGATCCAACCGCGATTACCTCGCATTTGGGTCAGGAATGGTTCGACATGGATCATTTAACTCTAGAGAATGATTAAAAGACATTAAAGTCAGTTGCATTTGTGGAGTTTTGTAACCAAGCTACCGAGAGGTTGTTGGCGGCTTTCATGGTAACGCTCGGGGAGGGTCCTTAGAAACCCAAAGTTGATGGAGCACTTTTCTCACGTCGTGGTGAGTTTTTCAGCAATCAAACCATACCTCCTTCCTCCTGTTTATTATAAACTTAAGCACTGGATCAAAGGTGTGAATTTGGGAATATCTGTAGTTCCCCATGGGGATATTAAGTGAAGCTTCTGTGTTCGATTTCAAGATGAGTTTTTGAGACTTTCGCATTTGAGGGACGAGTCGAGGCTGTGAGATCGGGCTGCCGGCCACGGAGGTGAACCAGCCATGCGGGGTCACGTCTTCAGAGGCAGCGTGGCCGCGTGGCCCTGAGTACACCCCCTGCCTGTGATGACAGCCTGCCACACACCCGGGCCTGTTCTCGGAGCCCTGGGCAACCCGAGGCACAGTGGACCCCGGTTGGGAGGGGAGACCGTCTCTGCAGAAGGGTCTTAGGAGGTTCTGGGTACTGGGGGGAGGGGTGGCCTTAACGTGTTCCCACCCTACACGAGTCTGACCGCCCCCTCCGGGCCCCCCGAGACCCCTGCCCTTCCCCAGGCCCCGTGAGGCCCCGCCTCGTCCTGCTGCCTGGGGTGCGCTCACTCGGCTCCCGCGGGGGCGTGTCTGGCCTTGCAGCACGTCGCCAGCGCCAGGGGCAGCTGCGGGCTGAGCTCGCCTCCTGAGTCCTTGGGGAGGGGGCTGCCGGGGGTGCGGGGGACTTCGGGCAGCGGGTGAGGGGAACCAGGAGAGGGGGCCAGAGGCCAGAACCGACCCCCTACAGCCCTTGCTTGTGTCTTGCCGCCGGAGAGGAGTTGGGGGTGGACCACACTCGAGCTGGGAGGCTGGACCTGGGAGGAGCTGGGCGGCCAAACCCAGGGGTCCCCGGTGGGGAGGATGGCTGACGGGGTCCCTGGGACCACGTGGGCACCCCCAGCCTGGCAAACGAGTGGGCTGGACCCGGGGAGCCTAGGGGGCTGGACTCCGGAAGCCTGGATGCTCCCCACCCACCAGGGTCTATGCAAAGCCTCCCTTGCCTCAAGGACCCTGTAGGAATGAGACCTTCAGGGGCTGAGCGGAAGGAAGGGGACAGGCCAGCGGAGCAGCTGTTGTGAGGCCGTGGCTGGCTGACCCCCTGGCCTGGTCCTCTTTCGGAGAGGAGGCTCTGCTCCCAGGGGCCACCCTGCAGCCCCTCCTCCTCCACCCCGTGCAATAGGACCGGATGGGGCCGTGGGACCTGGTCCCGCTCCGCACTCGGCCTGCGGGTTCCCTGGAGCCAGCTCCTCTCAGGAGGATCGGGGAGTCTGTCCTACACACGCGGGCTCAGGGCCTCGCATCTTGACTGTCCCGTGCCCCATGATTCCATGCGGGTGGTTCCCCCCGCGGGGTCCCATACACGCTGACACAGGCGCCCAGATGGCGGCTGCAAACACACAGATCAATTGTCCCCGTCCCGCAGGCAGCAGTCGCACGTGGTCCCCCCAGGCCGACGCCCAGGACGGGCAGGGCTCATCCTCCTGGAGCCTCCAGGGAGGACTGGACGTGGACATTGTAGGGGACACGCTTCCGCCGGCCGCACTGCCCCAGGCGGAAGCTCCACAGGGCAGCAGTTACAGAAGCAGGCGTGGAAGGCCTGGACGCACCAAGCACTGAGCGGGGGGCCTGGAGAGCCGCGTGTGCACAACCGAGTCTCGGAAAAGGAGGAAAGCTCACACGCACACCCTGCATCCTCACGCTTAGCAGAAGCGCAGAGACTTTACTCTCACTTCTGCCTCCTGTTCACGGGGACCCACGGGGAGGGGCTTGGTGGGCTCACCCGGGTGCCGCGGGGGCGGGGCGTGTCTCTGGAATTAGGACGTGGACATTGTAGGGGACACGCTGCCGCCGGCCGCACTGCGCCAGGCGGAAGCTCCACAGGGCAGCAGTTACAGAAGCAGGCGTGGAAGGCCTGGACGCACCAAGCACTGAGCGGGGGGCCTGGAGAGCCGCGTGTGCACAACCGAGTCTCGGAAAAGAAGGAAAGCTCACACGCACACCCTGCATCCACTCTCTCTAAGCTGAAGGACCCCCGGCCTGTTTGCATCCCGGGAAAGTCTGTCTGGGGGCCCTGGAGCCTCTCTGCAAAGTGAACATCGGGAAGGGGTCCTGCCTCACCGGGGGGGAGGATGCGATTCCCTGCTTGTCGACAAGATGCCTGAACTTGTATTTTTCCTTTGGGTAAAGACAACTACAGGTGTGTGATGGGTGGTCCCGGCCCCCGGTCCTGTAAACGGGGAGATCCTTCCTGCTTACCGGGCTGTCGGGAGATATTTTAATTCCACCCCCGACGCCACCGCGGGGAAGGGCGAGGACCGGCAGCCGTGAACGCGCGGATGCAGAGCGCACGGGGAAGCCGGCCCTGCCTCCTTCACGGCCAGCCTTCGCAGGGCTTCTGCCGGGCGGCCGGCACGGAAGAACCGGAAAGGCTGGCTCACGAGCGCACACACAGTTTTTACTGCCTCGCGGCTCAAGCACCCTGGACGGGACGTCAGCTCTCCAGACACCCCTGACGGTCAACAGGAACCGCTCGGAGTCCGCCGTCGACGCCAGCTCCCAGGCCCACCGGCCCTCACGCCAGGCCCACGGGGGTGTAGGGCCCACGCAGCGCGCCCGCTTCTCTCTGAGGCGGGAACGCTGCAGCCCCCCGGCCCCCGGGGAGCACCCCCACCCTTGGGCGTCCTTTCACCCTGCAAAGAGCTTCCTGAACCTTCCGTAAGCTGAGTCGCTTATGATGACCTTGACGTCGGCCACCCCGGCCTCAGGCCTCACGTCCACCGCCTGCACCGTGGCCTCCTGATGCAGCC
>NC_041224.1:182776675-182778748 GCF_002837175.3 Physeter macrocephalus | reverse complement strand
TCCCTTTCCCAGCTCTGGAGCCCCCGGATTCCTGGGGTCGGGACCCCTCTCTGCACCTCACAGCAGCACCTGCGCAGAGTCAGTTTCCTCTGGGCGCAAACTCCAGTCTGTCCTCACGCTTGCCCCGACTCTCACTTCTGCCTCCTGTTCACGGGGCCCCCGGGGAGGGGCTTGGTGGGCTCACCCGGGGGCCTCGGGGCAGGGGCGTGTCTATGGAATTAGGACGTGGACATTGTAGGGGACACGCTTCCGCCGGCCGCACTGCCCCAGGCGGAAGCTCCACAGGGCAGCAGTTACAGAAGCAGGCGTGGAAGGCCTGGACGCACCAAGCACTGAGCGGGGGGCCTGGAGAGCCGCGTGTGCACAACCGAGTCTCGGAAAAGAAGGAAAGCTCACACGCACACCCTGCATCCACACGCTTAGCAGAAGCGCAGAGACGTTTTCCAGCTATGCTGAATGCCTGGGACAACTCAGGAAAAGCCCCTATAATGCTGAACACAGAGGTAAGGAAAAAACCCTTTCCTGGTGCCCAAAGGGCAAGGGAACGCCGTTCTCATTCGCTTTCCCTTTAGTAAACCTGCAGCATAGAGGGTCCCGTCTCCCTGAGGTGTGTGTGAATCTCTCTAAGCTGAAGGACCCCCGGCCTGTTTGCATCCCGGGAAAGTCTGTCTGGGGGCCCTGGAGCCTCTCTGCAAAGTGAACATCGGGAAGGGGTCCTGCCTCACCGGGGGGGAGGATGCGATTCCCTGCTTGTCGACAAGATGCCTGAACTTGTATTTTTCCTTTGGGTAAAGACAACTAACGGCTGTGAGATGGGTGGGTCCCGGCCCCCGGTCCTGTAAACGGGGAGATCCTTCCTGCTTACCGGGCTGTCGGGAGATATTTTAATTCCACCCCCGACGCCACCGCGGGGAAGGGCGAGGACCGGCAGCCGTGAACGCGCGGATGCAGAGCGCACGGGGAAGCCGGCCCTGCCTCCTTCACGGCCAGCCTTCGCAGGGCTTCTGCCGGGCGGCCGGCACGGAAGAACCGGAAAGGCTGGCTCACGAGCACACACAGCTTTTACTGTCTCGCGGCTCAAGCACCCTGGACGGGACGTCAGCTCTCCAGACGCCCCTGACTGTCAACCGGAACCGCTCGGAGTCCCGCCGTCGACGCCAGCTTCCAGGCCCACCGGCCTTCCCGCCAGGCCCACTGGTGTGTAGGGCTCACGCAGCACGCCCGCTTCTCTCTGAGGCGGGAACGCTGCAGCCCCCAGGCCCCCGGGGAGCACCCCCACCCTTGGGCGTCCTTTCACCCTGTAAAGAGCTTCCTGAACCTGCCGTAAGCTGAGTCGCTTATGATGACCTTGACGTCTAATCTTTACCCTAATCCTAACCTGTGCCCTAACCCTAGCGCCTAAACCTAACCCAAAACCGTACCCTAATCCTAACCCGTACCCTAACGATAAGCCGTTCCCTAACCCGTACACTAACCGTAACCCATAGCCATACCCCAATCTTTACCCTAATCCTAACCCGTGCCCTTACACTAACCCTAACCTTAACTCTAACCCTTAACCCTAACCTGTACCCTAATCGTAACCCATACCCTAAGGAAAACCCGTACCCTAACCCGTAGCCATACCCTAATCTTTACCCTAATCCTAACCTGTGCCCTAACCCTAGCGCCTAAACCTAACCCAAAACCGTACCCTAATCCTAACCCGTACCCTAACGATAAACCATTCCCTAACCCGTACACTAACCGTAACCCGTAGCCATGCCCTAATCTTTTCCTTAATCCTAACCCGTGCCCTAAACCTAACCCTAACCCTTAAACCAAACCCTAAACCATACCCTAATCGTAACCCATACCCTAACAGTAACCAGTTCCCTACCCCGTACATCAAACCTAACTCGTAGCCATACCCTAAACTATACCCCTAACCCTAACCCTAAATCTTAACCCTAACCCTAAACCATACCCTAATTGTAACCCGTACCCTAACAGTAACCATTTCCCTAACCTGTACACTAACCCTAACACGTAGCCATACCCTAATCTTTACCCTAATCCTAACCTGTGCCCTAA
>NC_041224.1:182768951-182769833 GCF_002837175.3 Physeter macrocephalus | reverse complement strand
GGTGGAAAAACCGCCCCGCCCGGCCAGCGAGTGGTGCGACCCCCCCCACACCCCGCGCAGCGACTGGTGCGACACCCCCCCCACCTAACCCTAACGATAACCCGTACCCTAACCCATACACTAACCCTCACATGTAGCCATACCCTAATCTTTACCTTAATCCTAACCCGTGCCCTAACCCTAACCGTAACCGTAACCCTAAACCGTACCCTAATCCTAGCCCGTACCCTAACGATAAGCCGTTCCCTAACCCGTACACTAACCGTAACCCATAGCCATACCCCAATCTTTACCCTAATCCTAACCCGTGCCCTTACACTAACCCTAACCTTAACTCTAACCCTTAACCCTAACCTGTACCCTAATCGTAACCCATACCCTAAGGAAAACCCGTACCCTAACCCGTAGCCATACCCTAATCTTTACCCTAATCCTAACCAGTGCCCTACCCCTAACCCTAAACCTAACCCTTAAACCTAACCCTAAACCTTACCCTAATCCTAATCCGTACTCTAATGATAACCCTTTCCCTAACCCGTAAACTAACCGTAACCCATAGCCATACCCCAATCTTTACCCTAATCCTAACCCGTGCCCTTACACTAACCCTAACCTTAACTCTAACCCTTAACCCTAACCTGTACCCTAATCGTAACCCGTACCCTAAGGAAAACCCGTACCCTAACCCGTAGCCATACCCTAATCTTTACCCTAATCCTAACCAGTGCCCTACCCCTAACCCTAAACCTAACCCTTAAACCTAACCCTAAACCTTACCCTAATCCTAATCCGTACTCTAATGATAACCCTTTCCCTAACCCGTAAACTAACCGTAACCCATAGCCATACCCCAATCTTTACCCTAATCCTAACCCGTGCCCT
>NC_041224.1:182763740-182768024 GCF_002837175.3 Physeter macrocephalus | reverse complement strand
TATGACCCGAATGCTGACCCAACAAAGGCCCTGATGCTGCTCCTAAGTCATGCCCTGACAGTGTCTGCAGCTAGGGGCTGACGCTAGGCCTCACTCAGGCCCTGAAGTACCCCCTAAATCAGTCTGTGACGTTGTCCCTATGCGAATCCCTGACGCAGGTCCTAAATTAGGCCCTGATGCTCTAAGTAACTAAGGTCTTGACCCCAACCCTATGTCATTACCTGACACTAGCCCTTGACCTTAGCCTAACCTTGTCTTGAGCTAATGTCAAGTTTAGCTAAAGAGATTCTTTAGGATGAAATTCTTTCATTTTGTGAATACAGTTTTGTTACAAAAAATAATTTTTAAACTGTTACTAATCTTAAACAAAATGTACTCAACTGCTGTGGAATATTCCTTCAGAGCAGCGTGCATGGTTCACTTCTGCATTCGCGTGTGTTGGCCTTCAGGGTGCTTGCAGGAATGGCTCCTCTTATGCTAACTAAATCCCTCAGGCTGTCCCAAAATAAGGCCCTGAAAGTAGTCCTGAGGCTGTGAACCTGTCCCTAACTGAGGACGGGAGGCTCGTCCTAACTCAGACCCTGACACTCTCCTTAACTAAGGCCCTGACATTACTCCTAGCTCACTTCGTGACACTATACCTAACAAAGGCTCTAATGCTAGTCCTAACTCAGGCCCTGACACTGTCTCTAACTAAGGCCCAGCTGCAGCCAATACCTAAAGTCCTGATACACTCCTGAGACAATATCCTGACCCAGGTCTTACCAAGGTCCTGAAACTGGCCCAAAGTAAGCCTTAATGCTGCCCATAAAGGAGGCCCTGAGGCTTTCCCTAACAGAGGCCCTGATAATGTCTTTAATGATGACCCTAACGCTGATCCCACAGAGGCCCTTATGATGCTCCTAAGTCATGCCCTGACACTGTCCCTAACTCAGGCCCTAAAAATAGGCCTCATTTAGGCTCTTTGGCTGTACCTTAGGTAGGCTCTGACGCTGTCCGTATAGGACGCCCTGGCAGTGGTCCTGATTTAGGCCCTGACGCTGGTCCTAACTAAGGCCCTGATGCTCTCAATAACTACGGTCTTCACGCTTTCCCTTGATCATTTCCTGACACTATCCCTGGTCCGGAACCTGACTCTGTCCCAAGCTAATGTCCTGCATCTTATCCTAACTGAAACCCTAATACTCTCCCTAACTAAGGCCCTGACTAATCCTAACTAAGGCTTTGACAGTATCTCTCACTAAGTTCCGGAATCTGTATCTAACATGGGCCCTGCTGCAATCAATAACTATAATCCGGACACTATCCTGAGCTAATATCCAGACACATTTCTATCCAAGGTCCTGACACTGTCTCAGAGAAAGCCCTGTCGCTGTCCTTAAGTGAAGACCTGAGGCTGAGCCTAACTCAGGCCCTGAAGCTTTCCCGAAATGAGGCCTTCTTTCACTAACTCAAACCCTGCTCATGTCTTTAACTATGACCCGAATGCTGACCCAACAAAGGCCCTGATACTACTCCTCAGTCATGCCCTGACAGTGTCTCCAGCTAGGGGCTGACGCTAGGCCTCACTCTGGCCCTGAAGTTCTCCCAAAGTCAGGCTCTGACGCTGTCCCTACCTGAAGCCCTGACACAGGTCCTAAATTAGGTCCTGATTCTCTAAGTAACTAAGGTCTTGACAGCAACCCTAGGTCATTACCTGACACTAGCCCTAGAACTCAACCTAACCTTGTCTTTAGCTAATGTCAAGTTTAGCTAAAGAGATTCTTTAGCATGAAGATCCCACATGTTGCAGAGCAACTAAGCCTGTGCACCACAACTCCTGAGCCTGCGCTCTAGAGCCCACGAGCCACAACTACTGAGCCCGTGTGCCACAACTACTGAAGCCTGCACTCTTAGAGCCTGTGCTCCGTGACAGGAAAAGCCACCACAATGAGAAGCCCGCGCACCGCAATGTAGAGTAGCCCGTGCTCGCCACACCCAGGTAAAAGCCTGCACGCAGCAACAAAGACGCAATGCAGCCAAAAATAAAATATATTTTTTAAAAAATCTCAGAAAACTGAGTTTGCCATTTTATGAAGGACATTTACAATAGAGAAATCTCCATTTATAAGGGTATATCCCTCTTTGCACCAAAAATAGAAGGATAATTAAATCTTAACTCTTTTCAATGGGGAAGTCCTGACTTAAATGTGCAAATAGCCATACCCTTGTTTACTGTGCTTTGTATGATAACCTGCCATAACTGGCTTTCCCCCCTTCCCCAGCATCTTTCTTCTGTTTTTAGGTGAAGACGGTATTGAAGGGGATGGTTTTGGTCATTTCAGGGAGTGACTCAGTTTTCTGTGGCATCCCTCCTGTATTCAGAAGCTATACATGTTATTAAACTTCTGCTTTTCTCCTGGTAATCTGTCTTTTATTACAGGGGCGGGGGGGAGCCTCTACCAAGAACCTAGAAAAGTAGAGGAAAAATTGTTTTTCCTCCCACACACATGCAGTGGAATACTAGTCAGCAGAAAGGAATGCACCATCAACCTCTGGAAAGACACGGATAAATCTTCAGTATATACTGCTAAGTGAAAGAATCCAGTCTGAGCAGGCTGCACACAGTATGACCCCATTAATGACATTCTGGGAAAGGCAAAGCTACATAGATGACAAGTACATCATGGGGTTGGGTGTTTGAAGTAGTCCATGCGATACTCTAGGATGGATACCTGTCACTATGCATTTGTCTAAGCCCATAGATGTGCATAGCCCAAGGGGCCAATCATAACCTATTCAAATTTAGTTATTTAGGATGTAGGAGTGTTGCAGGATGGAATACATAATGTGACAGAATCTAACTGTATTAGAAATATATGGAAACAACTCACTGTAGGGGATGGGGTAAAAGCTGCTGACTTAAGTTACCTTTGGAAATGAATGGAATCTGTAGGCTAAAGGCAAAATGGCCCGTATATAAACAGTGGGCTTTATTTTGCGAAGTTCTTTCCAGGGTGTAGTAGCTAACAATTCTGAAACCTCTGCACATGTAACGTAGAAAGGAGCAATGCATAGATAAATGGCAGATGGTGGGAGCCAGGCTCCTTGCTGTGGGAGTGCGAAGTTACAGGTACGCAAGGGGAGAGCCTCTGCCCTCGTAATCCTGGATCTGGGCTTCCTGGGAGGAAGCTGACTGGCCGGGGGGAACACACAGATCTTTACGCTGGGAAGTCCCTGCAGACATAGGAACTTCACACCCCATCTTTCCACCCATACCTGCTGGAAACACTCAGTCCTCCATAATCAGTCAATTGCAGCGTTTAAGACATTCTCACCCCTAAGAGATAAAGGAGCGTGAGGGTCTTGCTTACCCCTAAGCTGTCCCAGAATCTAGGCCCTGGGTGGAGCCAGGTTGGGGGTTCCTGGGCCTCTGAATCCAGGCCCTGGGGGTGGAACCAGGTTGGGGGTTCCTGGGCCTCTGAATCCAGGCCCTGGGGGTGGAACCAGGTTGGGGGTTCCTGGGCCTCTGAATCCAGGCCCTGGGGGTGGAACCAGGTTGGGGGTTCCTGGGCCTCTGAATCCAGGCCCTGGGGGTGGAGCCAGGTTGGGGGTTCCTGGGCCTCTGAATCCATGCCCTGGGGGTGGAGCCAGTTTGGGGGCTCCTGCAGCACTTTGCCCAGACGTCTCCTGGCGGTGTCTCAAACTCTGACACAGTGGTTTTACAAAGGAACAAGAGAATGGAGCTGAGCCCCGGACGGCCACTCCTTTCTGGCTCTGAGTTGCTTCCAACAGGACCGCAGTCACCTGCATTAGTCTGCTGCGACCCATCTGCCCCCACTTTGCCTTTCCTCTCCCTGCCTGCGATGATTACAGTGACATTTCCAACCCGGACCCTTCTCCCAGGCCAGACGCCTCCGTCCATTCACTGCACCCCCATCTCCGTTGGGGGCTAGCAGGGTCTCAGAGGACTGGGATCCTGCAGCTCCCCACACCCAGGAGCAGCCCCACCTTCCCAGGTTGCTGAGCCCAGGCACCAGGTGTAACCGAGCAGGACCCTGGGGAGCCTTCCCAGGACAGACCCCTCCGCCACATCCTCTGCTCTAGCTCCTCTCTGAAGTACCTGGATAACAGTGTCTGACGAATGCTTCCTCCACCAACAAGTGGAAGAAATTAACTACTTGATTATCATGAACAGGTAGCCCCGGAGCTTCTGGTGCCTAAGAATTTATAACGTTAACCGCCCGTTACCTCACCATCAACCAGAGAATTGTGCGCCAGCTGATCACATACCCTGCGACACCC
>NC_041224.1:182760321-182763608 GCF_002837175.3 Physeter macrocephalus | reverse complement strand
GGAGCCCCACATATAAAATCTTCCCCGATTCTCAAGGAGGGGTGCCCAGTTCCTGAGGTGCTAGACGGCTGTGTCTTCCCTGCTGCCTGGCAGAAAAATAAAGCCAATCCTCTCTTCCTCCAAAACCCGTCTCTGTATTTGTTCGGCCTCGGTGCACAGGGAAGCCCATACTTCGACAACAGTCTGTGGCCACTCCCCACACTAATTCCCCTCTACGCCCACAGCCCTGGCAAAGCCCGATCTTGTGCCGGGTTCCTCCATCAGGCCTGGCAAAGCTCCCTGCCCCCCGGTGCGTCTGACATCCCACCCCAACGTGGTCTTTCTGAAGCATAAACGAGACTGTGACTCTCTCCCACCTGTAATCCCCCAAAGTTTCCCCACTTTCGCTAGGGTATCTGCCGGGAGAGACATCTGCCCAGGCCCTGAGAGTGCCCGGCACCCCCACTAGGCTGCTGGCTCCTGGGTTTCCAGACACTGAGCACCTCAGCAGGCCAGGAGACACGGCAGGAAACCCCAGAACTGCTCACCTCAGGAGGGGGCTGGCACTGCCACTGCCCGATCAGAGAGAGCAGAGAGGGGTTCCCCAGCTGGGACACAAACTCTGCACGACTGGTCTCCCCCAAAGTTTCCCCACTTTCGCTAGGGTATCTGCCGGGAGAGACATCTGCCCAGGCCCTGAGAGTGCCCGGCACCCCCACTAGGCTGCTGGCTCCTGGGTTTCCAGACACTGAGCACCTCAGCAGGCCAGGAGACACGGCAGGAAACCCCAGAACTGCTCACCTCAGGAGGGGGCTGGCACTGCCACTGCCCGATCAGAGAGAGCAGAGAGGGGTTCCCCAGCTGGGACACAAACTCTGCACGACTGGCCTCTCCCTGAGCCATTATATCACCTCGTATGACTTCAGGGAAGGAAGGACCGAGGCACACTTGGCTCCTAAGGAGGATGGTATAGGCTCCGCCATGTCCCCCCAAATTCACGTGCTGAATCCCTAACCCCAAGGACCCCAGAACGTGGCTGGATTTGGAGATGGGTTTTTAAAGAGGTGATCAAGGTAAAAATGAGGTCACTAGGCTGGATCCTAATCCAATAGGTTTGATGTCCTACAAGAAGAGACTAGGACATGACTCTCTCCCACCTGTAATCCCCCAAAGTTTCCCCACTTTCGCTAGGGTATCTGCCGGGAGAGACATCTGCCAAGGCCCTGAGAGTGCCCGGCACCCCCACTAGGCTGCTGGCTCCTGGGTTTCCAGACACTGAGCACCTCAGCAGGCCAGGAGACACGGCAGGAAACCCCAGACCTGCTCACCTCAGGAGGGGGCTGGCACTGCCACCGCCCGATCAGAGAGAGCAGAGAGGGGTTCCCCAGCTGGGACACAAACTCTGCACGACTGGCCTCAGGGCTCAGACTGGACAGAGCGCGCTCTCCATACCCCTGCCCGTGAGTTACAGGAGCCCCAGGCACTGAGGAGCGGGTCCCTGAGGGGAGGCACCAGATAGAAGATGCTAGGCATTAACACGACCGCATTCACGTTAAACGTGCCTAAAGTCCGTTCACGCGAGACGGTTTTGACCTGCATGTACATCGGCACCTTTAGTCTGAACTGCGACCTTTGGCTTCACCACCTCCACTGCGAGCATTAGCTTCACCAGCTGTGGACCGTCTCCTATAGGATTTCCAGAACCACAGAGCATCGAAGCTTCACAGAACCCAGAATCTGTTCACTAGTGTCTGTGCGACCCTCACAGCAGAGCCGCACAGCTGCCCATCAGAACCCATTTCCCTTTTTCCTGTTCACAGCTACCCTGCACCTCCCAGCCTTCCCACGCCTTACAGCTGGGGCACAGTGTCTCGTGTTACCAAGGGGAAGGGGTGGAGGTGGTGAGGGCCTTGGCCAGCCTGCATCCTAGGACGCAGGGCACGATGCACCCGTGGTCACTCCACCCTGCTAGTTGGAGCCCTCACCTGGAAGCAGGGAGGACAAACAAGGAGGGCAAAGCCTGGCACCTGACACCCACCTGCCCTGGACTCCCACAGGAAGGGGACAGAGACATCTTGAGCTTCAGCCCTCCTTTCCAGGTGATTCCAGGGTCCTCATTCTCCCCAGACCCCCACCCACATGGCTGCTGGCTGCTATGTGTGCCAGTCTATACGGGACCTTGATAACCTCCTAAAATGAGGGTTGATACACAGGTAATGGGTTGAATGCTGGCCCCCAAAGATGTGCCCCCCAGAACACAGGAACAGGACCATATCTGGGAAAAGCGTGTTTGTATATGTAGTTAGGGATCTCGAGGTGAGGTCATCTTGGATTAGCGTGGCCCTCAGTCCAACTGAGAGACTCCTTGTGAGACAAAAGAGGAGAGACACAAACACAGAGGAGAAGCCACGTGAAGGCAGAGGCAGAGACGGGAGGGCTGCAGCCGCAAGCCTGGGACGCCTGGAGCTCCCAGAAGCTGAAAAAGGCAGGAAGAGCCCCATCCTGGAGCCTCTGGAGGGACTTCCATCCTGCAACACCTTGATCTCAGATGTCTGGTCTCCAGGACTGGGGGAGGATGAATTCATGCTGTTTTAAACCACCCAGCTTGGGGTCATTTGTTACAGAAGCCACAGAACAGTCTCACGGACCCTGCTCTGTAGGATTCTGGAAGTGCGGGTCTCATTAAAGCCCAACAGAGGCTAGATTGCAGAACTCTTAAGAGTCAGTATTGGGTCTCAGAAATTCTAAAGCAGTGACTGGACACCAGAACGTTGAGGGGTCAGTCAGAAGGAAGCCCATCCCCAAGGGTGCCGGCTGCACACGGCCTCCCCAGGTTTCTATGCCCGTACAAGTTGGGGATAAGTGTTTCCATCCTGATTCAGGACCTCGGATATCACCGTTCACGTTGCTAATTAAGAACCCACTAGTTACACATAGGAAAACCCTATCAGGACACTTGCTCCAGTTGTAAACAATTCTGAAGTTAGTCAGAGGTGGGGAATCGTCTCCCATGCAGCCAGCAGGCCCCCCCCCCTCCCGCAGGGAGCGTCCTCCTTGCAAAGCCGGGGGACCAGTGCCGAGGCGTCCCTGAGTAAACGTGAGCTGACCCCCAGGCCAGCTGCTGCTGAACTGTTCCCACCCTTCCCAGGTAAAACACCGGAATGTGTGCAAGGACCTGAAAGCCTAGAGGAAGGGCCATGGAGCCACACCAGCCACAGCACACAGGCCGACTTGGGGCCTGCAGGCCAGCCAGAATGGTCCTGGCCCCGGGCGCTCTTCTGGAAGCTTTCCATTTCCCTGCCTGACGT
>NC_041224.1:182758826-182759747 GCF_002837175.3 Physeter macrocephalus | reverse complement strand
ACAGGTGCAGAAAATGGGCCTTGCTGCACCGGCCAGGTCCAAGGAACAGGTGTACGTCCTGAGGGTCAATATAGACAAGGGGCTGCAGCCCTGGCTTGTTTTCTAATCATTTATCTGGCCCATGAGTGGGAGACAACTTCAAGAAGACCCTCTCCTAATGAGAGGAACCCAGGAGTCAGGGAGAGGAGCGGTGGTGGGTGAAAACAGAGGCTTGGCGCCCCAGCTGCGGTGGAAGCCTCTGAAGACCCGGTGGAAGGAGGCCGCACAGAGTGAAGCCCAGGGTCACAGACCTGTCCCGGAGCTGCTGTTTGTTAGTTCAGGTCCTGCTCTGAGGTGCTTTGTGTCAGCTCTGACCAACAGGTGAGCAGGGGGTGCTCTGAAATAAGGGCTACGTGCACAGTTCCTGTGTGCCCAGCCTTGCTGGGGTACCTTCCCAGGTGACCTCCATACCCTGGGAGGGGCCTGACCACGAGAGCCCCGTGGGCTGCTGGGTACCTGCTCAGCTTAGCCCCTGATGGCTACTCCTTTCTGGCTCTGAGTTGCTTCCAACAGGACCGCAGTCACCTGCATTAGTCTGCTGCGACCCATCTGCCCTCACTTTGCCTTTCCTCTCCCTGCCTGCGATGATTACAGTGACATTTCCTGCCCGGACCCCTCTCCCAGGCCAGACGCCTCCGTCCAGCCACTGCACTCCCATCTCACCTTGGGGGCTAGCAGGGCCTCAGAGGACTGGGATCCTGCAGCTCCCCACACCCAGGAGCAGCCCCACCTTCCCAGGTTGCTGAGCCCAGGCACCAGGTGTAACCGAGCAGGACCCTGGGGGGCCCTCCCAGGACAGACCCCTCCCCCACATCCTCTGCTGTAGCTCCTCTCTGAAGTACCTGGAGAACAGTGTCTGACGCGTGCTTCCTCCACCACCAA
>NC_041224.1:182753956-182758047 GCF_002837175.3 Physeter macrocephalus | reverse complement strand
GGACGCAATTACCAGACTGCCGGACCCCAATTACCAGGCCACCTGATGCCACCTGTGACGGTTTTGAAATAATGCAAAGGAAAGGAGGAATGCAAGAAATTCACTACTTTTATCCTTATCCTCTACCCCGGACTGCAGGAGCCCCACATATAAAATCTTCCCCGATTCTCAAGGAGAGGTGCCCAGTTCTTGAGGTGCTAGACGGCAGTGTCTTCCCTGCTGCCTGGCAGAAAAATAAAGCCAATTCTCTCTTCCTCCAAAACTCGTCTCTGTATTTGTTCGGCCTCGGTGCACAGGGAAGCCGATACTTCGACCACAGTCTGTGGCCAGTTCCCACACTAATTCCCCTCTACGCCCACAGCCCTGGCCCAAGCCCGATCTTGTGCCTGGTGCCTCCATCAGGCCTGACAAAGCTCCCTGCCCCACGGTGCGTCTCACATCCCACCCCAAAGTGGTCTTCCTGAAGCATAAACGAGACTTTGACTCTCTCCCACCTGTAATCCCCCAAAGTTTCCCCACTTTCGCTAGGGTATCTGCCGGGACAGACATCTGCCAAGGCCCTGAGAGTCCCCGGCATCCCCACTAGGCTGCTGGCTCCCGGGTTCCCAGACACTGAGCACCTCAGCAGGCCAGGAGACACGGCAGGAAACCCCAGAACTGCTCACCTCAGGAGGGGGCTGGCACTGCCACCGCCCGATCAGAGAGAGCAGAGAAGGGTTCCCCAGCTGGGAGACAAACTGCACGAGTGGCCTCTCCCTGAGCCATTACATCACCTCGTATGAACTGAGAGAAAGAAGGACCGAGGCACACTTGGTTCCTAAGGAGGATGGTATAGGCTCAGTCATGTCTCCCCATATTCACGTGCTGAATCCCTAACCTCAGGACCCGAAGATGTGGCTGTATTTGGAGATGGGTTTTTAAAGAAGTGATCAAGGTATAAATTAGGTCAGTAGGGTGGATCCTAATCCAATAGGATTGATGTCCTACAAGAAGAGACTAGGACACAGATAGGCACATGAGTAGACCATGTGAGGACCTCGGGAGAAAATGGCTGTCTAAGCACCAAGTAGAGAGGCCTCAGGAGAAGCCATCCTGCAGACACCTTCCTCTCAGTTGTCTGCTATCCAGGACTGGGTGAGAATGAATTCCTGCTGTTTAAAACCACCCAGCTTGGGGTCATTTGTTACAGAAGCCACAGAACAGTCACACGGACCCTGCTCTGTAGGAACCTGGAAATGGGGGTCTCATTAAAGGCCGACAGAGGCTCGGTTACAGAACCCTTAGAGTCAGTATTGGGCCCCAGAAATTCTAAAGCAGTAGCTGGACACAAGAACGTTGAGGGGTCAGTCGAAAGCCCATCCCTAAGGGTGCCGGCTGCACACGGCCTCCTCAGGTTTTTACGCCTTTACAAGTTGGGGATAAGTATTTCCATTCTGATTCAGGACCTCTGATATCACCGTTCACGTTGCTAATTAAGAACCCACTAGTTACACAGAGGAAAACCCTATCAGGACTCTTGCTCCAGGGGTAAACAATTCTGAAGTTGGTCAGAGGTGGGGAATCGTCTCCCATGCAGCCAGCAGGCCCCCACCCCTCCCGCAAGGAGCGTCCTCCTTGCAAAGCCGGGGGACCAGTGCCGAGGCGTCCTTGAGAACGTGAGCTGACCCCCAGGCCAGCTGCTGCTGGACTGTTCCCACCCTCCCCAAGTAAAACACCTGAATGTGTGCAAGGACCTGAAAGCCTAGAGGAAGGGCCGTGGAGCCACACCACACAGGCCGACTTGGTGCCTGCAGGCCAGCCAGAATGGTCCTGGCCCCGGGCGCTCTTCTGGAAGCTTTCCATTTCCCTGCCTGACGTACCCCTCCTGTCCCGACCCCTACTGCTTCCTTCCTTCCTCACCTCTGCCCGGGGAGGAATTCCAGCGGCAGGTATAGGTGACACATCCCCTTCTTTAGCAGGTGGCAGCCCAGCAACTCCTGCAGAAAGTCCAGCAGAGCCCCACTCGCACCGGGCCACGCACAGAGCCGTGGGCCCTACTCCCTGCCACCAGCCCAGCCCCAAGACTGTTGACGGGGCAGAGAATATGGCGTCAGGCACAGCTGCAGCGGCTCTTGCTGCCTGGAGCGCTGTTTATATTGACCTCAGCCCAGGCACACCTGGGGAGGGCTGGCCGGCCGGGTCACGCTGCCCAGCTCAGCCAATCCTCGCCCCTCAGGGGCTTAAAGTTGCAGAAAATGGTCCTTGCTGCACCGGCCAGGTCCAAGGAACAGGTGTAGGTCCTGAGGGTCAGGATAGACAAGGGGTGCAACTCCAGCTTGATTTCTAAGCATTTTGTCTGGTCCATGAGTGGGAGAAAACTTCAAGAAGACACTCTCCTAATGAGAGGCACCCAGGAGTCAGGGAGAGGAGGGGTGGTGGGTGAAAACAGAGGCCTGGCGCCCCAGCTGCAGTGAAAGCCTCTGGAAGACCCGATGGAAGGAGGCCGCACAGAGTGAAGCCCAGTGTCACAGACCTGTCCTGGAGCTGCTGTTTGTTAGTTCAGGTCCTGCTCTGAGGTGCTTTGTGTCAGCTCTGACCAACAGGTGAGCAGGGGGTCCTCTGAAATGAGGGCTACGTGCACAGTTCCTATGTGCCTAGCCTTGCTTGGGTACCTGCACAGGTGACCTACATACCCTGGGAGGGGCCTGACCACGATAGTCCCGTGGGCTGCTGGGTGCCAGCTCAGCTGAGCTCCATACCCTGGGAGGGGCCTGACCAGGAGAGCCCCGCGTGCTGGGAGGGGGCCGTGTGTATGAGCGTCCTCTCTGTGCAGCCGGCACAGAGTTGCTTAGCCACTTCCCTGTGGGCAGTGCTGGGATGAAATGAGGACCAGGAGATACCACGGACTCCCGGAACCCCTGTCCATCCCGAGTGATGAGGTGAGTAGGCGGGTGCTGGCCACTGGGCTGCGTGAGGGAGGCCCCATGGTTACCTCTTGTATCTTCCACCTGACCACACGGAGGCCTCCCCAGGACAGAGCAGACAGCCTGCCGGGGCAGGTGGGAGCTCTGGGTGACCCTGCAGGGGACATGAGAGGGATGGACCAGGCAGGAGGGGGAGGGAGCCCAGGCAGAGCCTTGGGGCCGAGGGGTCCTTTCTGGGTTTGAGCTGGGAGTGGACGTGCAGGTGGTGAGTGTGATCCAGGAAAGCTGCCCTGGTGACGTGAGGCTGAACGTGCTTCAGTGACAAGCCTTCCGGGTGATCCCAGAACAGGATAGCGAGACGGATCCTGTTAGAAGAAGATAGTGAGTCCCCCCTGGAGGATGCTCTGTGAGCTGGTCCCGGCAGGGGGTGAAGGGAACAGGCGTGGAAGCTGCGGGGAGTGGACAGTCCCCCTGGGTGGGTGGCGGGTGCGGACCCAACTCCGTGGTCCCACAGCTGTGCTTCCGGCTGGATTACTTGGCTTCTCGGAGCCTCAGCTTCCTGGTCTGCTCGTGGGGTGATGGTAGCACGGACTGACTAGTAATTTGCTCAGAACAGGGTAGAAAGGGGTCTAGTGGAAATTCCACGGAACACCGTCAGTATGGGAATCGCAGGCCCTGCTTCCCGCAGGTCTGTCTTCAGGGCCAGGCGAGCAAATCCGAGCAGACTTGCAGCAGAGCCTGGGGATGGGCTCCGTTTTGTGGGTCCCCCTGTTTCCTGAATCTCGGAAGGAGAAGCTCCAGCGGGCAGTGGCCGGTTCATGCCACTCCTGGAAGCATCCAGACCTCAAGGCCCAGCAGCCCCCGAGCCCTGTGTCTGGGCCCCCGGGAGGCAGACGGGACAGGCCGGCCTCCTCCTCGGCCCTCTTCCTGCCCAGAACATTCAAGGTCCAGGCCGCCATTGGGGAGAAGCAGGGATGGGGGTGTCCCATGTGGGAAGAGGACACGGAGCAGCGTGTGTGCGTGGACGTCCACACCGGGAATGTGGGTCGGTGGGGCGCGGGCTCTAGGAGGGGTAGACGGGTGGCCTGAGGGAGCGGGGCGGGGGCGGGGCCGGGGGTCCTGGCGGACTGGGGGCCTGAGGGAGCGGGGCGGGGCCGGGGGTCCTGGCGGACTGGGGGCCTGAGGGAG
>NC_041224.1:182744720-182752798 GCF_002837175.3 Physeter macrocephalus | reverse complement strand
CCTGGTCCCTGGGCAGGAGGGGCCGAGCAGCGTTGGTGGAGGGACCCTCGCGTCCCCAGGCGCTGGCAGCCTTGGCCCTTCAGGCTCTGGGTCGGGGAGCCTGAGGAGCGCAGGCCCAGCTGTGCCCACAGAGAGGCCTGCAGGGGTCGGGCAGGAAGCACTGGGTAGTCTCGCCTGTGCGGAAGCTTCCGAGCCGGTGTCCGGGGGGAGCTCTCACCTCGCACGTGGGTTTCAAGTCCACAGCTCAGATCACCTTCTAGCCGCTTGCTTTGTTTTCTAGACACAAAGTCCTAATATCTCCTATGCCGCCTGCCCGTGAAAAGGCACGTCTCACCTGCCACCAGGTGCTGCCTCTGGTCCCTGCTGACTGGACGCCCAGCAGCCAGTGTCACCGCGGCACGACTGTCAGGGGGTGTCAGGCGTGGGGGGACGAGAGCACAGGGTCCAGGCCCACGAGGGGCCGTGCCGTCCGCGGAGCCGGTGCTGTGGCTGTACGTGTTCCCTCCCCGACCCCGCGGGCAGAGACCACCGCCCCCTTCCAGACTGTTACCAAGTGAAGTCACGTGGACCCTGCTCGGGCCCCGGCCTGGCGAGGCGCTCTGCCTCAGCGGGGAAGCTTTCCTTTTTCCACGTGGGTTCAAGTAGGCAAATAACAAAACCAAAGCTGAGACCAGCACAGCACAGGCTCTGTTCAGTGGCCAAAGAATGCAGAAGCGGGAACTAAGTTCACAGATCACCTTCTCACCCTCCTGGAGAGAGTGCTTTAATTTTAAAGAGTAAAGACAACGGGAGGAGGAGTGAGGCTGATGCTGGAGGTGAAGAGGCCTTCCGGGGAAGGGGCGTGGCTTTTTCCAAGGGGGTGGGGCACCACCTCCTTTTACCCGTTTCTGGTCGTTCATGTCCAGTCATGGCCACCGGTGGGTGTGTCACTGAATACGCTGATATAGTAAATTCAACACGTGATGAGACTCAGGGTTTGTTGGAGGTCACATTCGTTGCCATCTTGGTCCAGCTGGTCCCATTTGTTTGTAGCTTCCTTTCTTATCTCTGCACCCCTTAACTTAAATACTTAGGTGAACTCCTGCTGAAGGTGGGAGGTGGAGGACAGCCCTGTGAAAAGTGGGTGCACGGGTTTTGAGCAGGTCCTGGAGCAGCTCTGACAACAAGAGGCGGAGCCTGAGACGGGCGTTGGAGGTCACATTCGTTCCCACCTTGTCCCAGCTGGTTCCATCTGTTTGTTTGTTTGTAGCTTCCTTTCTTATCTCTGCACCCCTTAACTTAAATACTTAGGTGAACTCCTGCTGAAGTTAGGGGGTGGAGGACAGTCCTATGATGAGATGGGTCACAGCACGCAGTGGGGATGCAGGGAGGGAGGGCCCCTGCTCCCGTCACCTCATGACCCTTCATGCATCCTCCTTCCCTCGAGGGTGTCTAGGGTGTCTCTTCCCCCAGCCACAAAGAGCAGAACCATGACAGTTACCCGCACCCCCGTCCCCCCAGGGAAGCTCATTAGAGGCTTGGCACCCGGCTGGGGGCCCGTCACGTGGTGTTCTCTTCCCTGACCCTCCAAAATGCCGGTGTCCAGAAGGGGAGCCGGGGTTCACCATGAGCCGCATGGTTTGTGCACACAGCACAGGCGCAGGGGTCTGCCCCTAACGGGAGGCCGGAAGGTTTAGATCAGGGCAGGGGGCTGCTCACCAGCTGCCTTAGCTTCCCGGGGCAGCTGTGACAAACGACCACGGACGGAGGCTCCGGGCAACAGAAACCTGTCCTCTCTCAGTCCTGGAGACCAGACATCTGAGATCAAGGTGTTCCAGGGCCACGCTCCCTCCAGAGGCTCCAGGGGAGGGTCCTTCCTGCCTCTTCCAGCTTCTGGGGGTTCCAGGCGTCCCTGGGCTTGTGGCTGCATCCCTCCCGTCTCTACCTCCGTCTTCACGGGGCTTCTCCTCTGTCTCTGCACCTTCTACCACATCCACAGCCTGGTGGACTCTGTGCGGGCCTCTGACCAGGAGGTGTGAACCGGCAGGATCGGTGCGAGCCCTCCTGCCTGCCACGTGGCCTCCAGCCCACCACAGGCCTTCCAGTCCCGCCATGGACACCCCCATCGCATTAGCCCCCAAGAGGGCTTCTGGGAGGGGTGAAGCTTGACCATGAAGAAGACAGGGCAGGCCCTAACTGCAGCAGGTGAAGGCAAGGACTGGGGGTGCTTGGCTACTTGTCCCCCAAAGACCCAGAATGTGGGCTCTGACTTGATGGGTCCATCTCCACCGGGCTCACGTGGGGGGTTGCTGCAGGGAGAGCGTGTCCTTGGGTGATTTTCCAACTCTCCCCACATCAGCCTCACCCCCTGGGCCCCCCTGGGCCCCCCTGGCCCAATAATAGTCTTTAAATAGTGTCTCACTCATCAGGCCTGCGTGGGAGATTTTAGTATTGTGTGGGAGTCCAGCGACCATCGCCTATGTGTCCTGGGTGTTCTGGGAGGGGAGGGAGCCTCGCTCTCACGTTCCTGCCCCAGTGCATCTGGGGTCGGGGCAACAGACCCAGGCTCTGTTCTGGCAGAAGCTCCCTCTCTGTGAACAAGTCTTCCCCCACTCCCATTATCCTCACTGGAGGCTCAGGAGACCACAGCATCGGAGCACCTCCAGCACCAGGACCCCACCCAAGGGAATTTCTCAAGAGCAGGGACCAGGCCTGGGGGCGGAGGGGAGGAGGGGGCCGGCCTCTCCAGGATCCCCGGGGCTAGGATACCTCCTACCCAGGAGGGCCTTGGACTCGGCTTAACTACCACCCGGGTCTCCTACCCCTCCCTGGTAGGGGAGCCCTTCAGATTCCAGGGCCCCAAGATCCTCCCCACCGACCTCTGACCCCAATTGCAGAGTCGGGGACCCAGAGACCCCTTCCCCAGCTTCTTTTTCTTGGAGGCTCCCAGAATTCCCTGAAGCTTTTACCCGACTTCTTTTTCTTGGAGGCTCCCAGAACTCCCTGAAGCTGTTATACCCAGGGTTTATTATGGTGAAGGATGCAAGTTAAAATCAGCAAGGACAGAGGGGATAAGCAGGGTCCAGCATCCTCGGCTGTGGCAGCCCAGGGAAGCCCACCTGAGTCCTGAAGTGCAGGGTTTATTGGGGTCTGTCACGTCAATGTGGGGACCGCCGTGTGCCGGACCTTGGCCTCCAGCCCCCGGGGGCGACTCAGGAAGCCCCACCGTGCATCACGCCATCAGCACAGACCAGCCTGGAGCGAGGCCCACGGAGCACGGACACTCCCGTCAGACTCAAGGTGACCTCTGGAGCCAGGACAGAGCCCCGCCCTCTCTGTGGGCAGGTGAACCCACACCGCAGGGGCCCTGGTGCAGTGCCCGTGCCGCGTAGTCAGCTGGGTGCACGCGGGTCAGCCAGTGTCTGTGTCCCAGCCTGTGACCACTGACCACACTGTCCTGCTCTGCTCACAGGAGCGAGGCCAATGGAGGGACAGCGGGGGTGGGAACAAAGCCGGGTCACGGTCAGGCTGGGTGAGAAAGGGTCCAAGGAGCGAGAACCCGGCTGCCCCTGCCTGGTGAGCCGAGCGCTGACGTCCACCCTGTGGGCAGCCCTTCTCCCCACGTCCCGACGGGAGGATGGAGGGGAGAAGCGTTCGGGAGCCTCTGCAGGGGGTCCCCACCTGTCTGCACAGGTGGACGGAGGACACCGACCGGGGGCGGGCAGGCGGGGAGCCCAGTCCTGGGTCATCCCTGAGGCTGACGAGGGGTGTGGGGCTGGGCGTGATGGCGGTTGGGCGGAGGGGCTGAGCGCAGGACCCTGTGGAGACAGAGCACCCGAGGCAGCGGGGAAGGTGGAGACTGTGCCCGACGCAGGACGGAGACACCAGCAGGCGGCGCTGCAGGCCGGGATCAGGGCTGCTCCCCGCAGGGCGGCCCCCGAGCCCCGCACCGCTGGAAGCCCTGCGGCGTCCGGACAGACCCCCAGAGGATGGGGGGCCGGAGGGGCGGGAAGAGTTTGGAAAAGTCACCCCATCTCCACATGTCCTGGGGGAGGGGTCCCCGCTCCAGCATCATTCCTTAGACTCTCCCCACCTGGGGAAGTCCGGACACTCAACAGCCAGTCTGCAAGGCTTGGAATTGGTCGGAGGATGAAAGGGAAGGGGGGACAGGAATGAAAAACGAGCTCTACGTGCTTGGACAGCACATGCCCCTCTACTTTCCAATCAGGAAGAGGAATTTCCCAAAGGCTCAGGCTGCCCCTGTAACCAGAATGGGGCTTAAAGCAATCCTGCCAGTCTGTGGCCTGTTCCAGAAACAAATTGAAGACAGCTGCTTAGGGGCGCCGCACTCCACAACGCCTGCAGGGCTGTAAATGACAACTATCGGGGGAAAACATCTTGGGGTCAGTAACTGAAAAGGACTTGAAAACAAGGCAGAATTGCAGGAACCGGGTTGCAAGAGGTAGATTGGACTCGCCGTTAAAGCACATGAAAGCTGCTCAACATTGCCTATGATTCAGTTGGCCAAAAAGGGCGTACAGGTGTAAATCCATACGCCCTTGTGCCAACCAAACATGCGGGAAATACAAATCAACACTACAAAGATGTATCGCTTTGCCCAGTCACAATGGCCATCCTCACAAAGCGTAAAAACAAGAAATGGAGGAGAGGATGTGGAGAAAAGGGAACCCTGCTACGCTGATGGTGGGAATGTCAATTACTAACAGCCACATTGGAGAAGGTATGATGTTTCCTAAAAATTCTAAAAAATATAGCTGTAGGGACTTCCCTGGTGGTGCAGTGGTTAAGAATCCAACTGCCAATGCAGAGGACACGGGTTCGAGCCCTGGTCCGGAAAGATAACACATGCCATGAAGCAACAAAGCCCGTGTGCCACAACAACTGAGCCTGTGCTCTAGAGCCCGTGAGCCACAACTACGGAGCCCGTGTGCCACAACTACTGAAGCCCGACGCCTAGAGCCTGTGCTCCATAAGAAGAGAAGCCAGTGCAATGAGAAGTCCATGCACTTCAAAGAAGAGTAACCCCAACTTGCTGCAACTAGAGAAACCCCGCACGCAATAACAAAGACACAACCCAGGCAAAAAAAATTAATCAATTAAAAAAAAATAGAGCTACAGAGCATACGGCACTTCCACTCCTGGATGTATATCTCGGGATAACCATAAATCCATAGGACACAGGCACTTCAACTATTAGTGCAGCCCTTTTGCAGGAGCCTCGACTTGGAAACAATATCCTTGGAAGGAAAAACTGGATAAAGAAGATATGGTACTTGTGTACAATGGAATATTACTCAGCCATGAAATGAATAAGGCCAGTTGCAACAACTCAGGTGGACTTAGGTACGATCATTCTAAGTGACATAAGTCAGACACAAAAAGACACTTAGCATAAGATATCACTTATAGGTGGAATCTAAAAATGGCTGCACATTAACTAAATTACAAATCAGAAACAGAGTCACACATTTAGAAAACAAACTTATGGCTGCTAAAGCGGAAAGGTGGGGTGGGGTGAGGCATAAACCAGAGGGTTGAAATTAGCACAGATACCTTCCAAAGACCAAACAGGTAATCGACAAGACCTACTCTATAGCTCAAAGAACTGGACTCAGCACACTCTAGTCACCAGAAAAGAATATATACGACTGGTAAGAATCTGAAAAAGAATTTATGGATGTCTCTCTGTAAGTGAATCAAGTGGACGTGCAGTAGCAAGAAAGACAGCGTTGAAAATCAGCTACAACCCATTATAAAAATAAATTGCAAAAAAAGACACAGAGAGAAACTGTTACAAAATTCGTTCAGGGGCTGTGATGCAACCTGCATTGACCCCATCTAGATCCACAGCTAGACGGGACATAAGGCTGGACACTCGTGGGGCTGAGAGTTTTGGTGAGGATGGGACAGAAAATGCAGCCCTTTTAGAGTAATACTGCCTGGTCCCCAATCCATGGGTTTTAAATCTTCAGGTGCAGGGGACCCTTCGTACAGCTAAAACATGCATGGGACACACAGAGGATGGCACACCATCAGTTCGGGAAGAGTTTGGAAAAGGCACCTTATCTCCTCATCTCCTGGTGCTCAGGTTCTGCCCACCAGCCTCTTCCTAACAATCTCCCCACTTGGGGAATCAGCACCTACAATATCCTGTTTCGAACAGTTTCGAATTTGTCCAGAGGATGAAGAGGAAGGGGGGGTAACCAATGAGAGGCAACCCCTAGGTGTTTGCACAGGAACATGTCACTCTAATTTCCAATCAGGAGGATGAATTGACCAAAGGCTCAGCTTGCCTCCGGAACCAGAACAGGGCTTGAAGCAATCCTGCTGTTTTGTGGCCAGTTCCCCAAAAAGCAAGTTAAAAAATGGAGCTCAGGGGCACTGCAATTCACAAACCTGCAGGGCTGTAAATGATACCTATCGTCAAAAAATATCTTGAGGTAAGTCAACGAAAAGGATTTGAAAGCAAGGCAGAATTGTTGGAAAGGGATTTCAAAAGGTAGATTGGCCTCACCCTTAAAGCACATGAAAAGCAGCTGAACTTCGCCAAGGATGCAGTTGGCCAAATAGGGCATATGCGTTTTTCCTGAATATATTCAGGAAAAACGCATATGCGCTTTTTTTGCCAAACAAAAAAGTGGACAATTAATTAATTTTAAAAATTTAAAAATATATATTAAAAAAATTTTTTAAGAGCAGACAATGCAAATCAACACTACAGAGGTATCACATCGCAGCCGTGAGAAGGGCCATCCTCACAAACGGTAAAAACCAAAAATGCAGGACAGGGCGTGGAGAAAAGGGAACCCTGTTACGCTGAGGGAAGGGGAATGTAAATTGCCAATGGCCACTCTGGAGAAGTGTATGGTGTTTCCTAAAACGTCTACAAAACAGAGCCAGAGCATAGGGCACTTCCACACATGGGCGTATATCTTGGGAAAACCAAAAATCAACAAGACACAGGCACCCCAACGTATACTGCTGCTCTGTTTACAAGAGCCTCGACATGGGTACAACTGAAATGTCCCTGGAAGGAAAAAATGGATAAAGAAGATTTAGTACTTATGTACAATGGAATATTGCTCAGCCCTGAAATCAATGAAATAAGGCCAGTTGCAGCAACTCGGGGGGACTTAATTACGGTCATTGAGAGTGAAATAAGTCAGACAAAATGAATATTATCGTAAGATGTCACTTATAGGGGGAATGTAAAGATCGCCACACATGAACTGAATTACAAAACAGAACACAGTCACACATTTACAAAAAACACTTATGGTTGCTAAAGGGGAAAGGTGAGGTGGGGTGGCGCATAAACCAGGAGATGGAAATTGGCACAGATACCGTTCCATAAACCAATACTGGACTCGACAAGACCTACTCATTTCTCAAAACACTGGACTCAGCACACTCTATTCGCAGGAAAAGAATATATCTGAAAAAGATATCTGAAACTGAAAAAGAATTTATTGATGTCTCTCTGTAAGTGCATCAAGTGGATGTATAGAAGCAAGAAACAGCAATGAAAATCAGCTACAACCCATTATAAAAGTAAATTTAAAAAAAGGGGGGGGACTCTGGGAAGATGGCGGAAGAGTAAGACGCGGAGATCACCTTTCTCCCCAGAGATACATCAGAAATACAAGCGGAGAGATTCCCGCATGGAGGATCGGTGCCGACCGGCACTCACCAGGCCGAGAGGCTCGTCTGCTCACCCGCCGGGGCCGGCGGGGGCGGGGAGCTGAGGCTCGGGCTTCGGACGGAAGCCGGGAGAGGACTGGCGGCGTGAACACAGCCTGAAGGGGCTGGTGCGCCACGGCTGGCCGGGAGGGAGTCCGCGGAAAGTCTGGAGCTGCCGAAGAGGCAAGAGACCTTTTCTTCCCTCTTTGCTTCCGGGGGCGCGAGGAGAGGAGATTCAGCGCGCCGCTTAAAGGAGCTCCAGAGGCGGGCGCGAGCCGCGGCTATCAGCGTCGACCCCAGAGACGGGCGTGGGACGCTAGGGTTGCTGCTGCCGCCACCAAGAGGCCTGTGTGCGAGCACAGGTCACTGTCCACACCTCCCCTCCCGGGAACCTGTGC
>NC_041224.1:182742891-182744312 GCF_002837175.3 Physeter macrocephalus | reverse complement strand
CAGAGACGGGCGTGGGACGCTAGGGTTGCTGCTGCCGCCACCAAGAGGCCTGTGTGCGAGCACAGGTCACTGTCCACACCTCCCCTCCCGGGAGCCTGTGCAGCCCGCCACCGCCGGGGTCCCGGGATCCAGGGACAGTTTCCCCGGGAGAACGCGCGGCGCGCCTCGGGCTGGTGAAGCGTCACGTGGCCTCTGCCGCCGCAGTCTCGCCCCGCATCCGTGCCCCTCCCTCCCCCCCAGCCTGAGTGTGCCCCCGAATCAGCGGCTCCTTTAACCCCGTCCTGTCTGAGAGAAGAACAGACGCCCTCCGGCGACCTACACGCAGAGGTGGGGTTCAGATCTAAAGCTGAACCCCGGGATCTGTGCGAACAAAGAAGACAAAGGGAAATCTCTCCCAGCAGCCTCGGGAGCAGAGGATTAAATCTCCACAATCAACTTCGTGTACCCTGTATCTGTGGGATACCTGAATAGACAGCGAATCATCCCAAGTTGAGGAGGTGGACTTTGGGAGCAAGATATATTATTTTTTCCCCTTTTTCTCTTTTTATGGGTGTGTATGTGTGTGCTTCTGTATAAGATTTTGTCTGTATAGCTTTGCTTTCACCATTTGTCCTAGGGTTCTGACCGTCCCGGTTTTTTTTTTGTTTGTTTTTTTTTTACTTAAAAAAATTTTTCTTCTTAATAATTACTTTTTATTGTAATAACTTTATTTTATCCTACTTTATTTTATCTTCTTTCTTCCTTCCTTTCTTCCTTTCTTTCTTCCTTTCTTCCTTCCTTTCTTCCTTTCTTCATTACTTTCTTCCTTCCTTCCTTTCTTCCTTTCTTTCCTTTCTATTTTTTCCCTTTTATTCTGAGCTGTGTGGATTAAAGACTCGGTGCTCCAGCCAGGCCTCAGGAACCAAAAACAACGGGTACTATGAACCTGCAGCCTGCAAAAAGGAGACCCCAAACACAGTAAGCAAAATGAAAAGACAGAAAAACACACAGCAGATGAAGGAGCAAGGTAAAAACCCACCAGACCTAACAAATGAAGAGGAAATAGGCAGTCTACCTGAAAAAGAATTCAGAATAACGATAGTAAAGATGAGCCAAAATCTTGGAAATACAATAGACAAAATGCAAGAAACATTTAACAAGGATCTAGAAGAAATAAAGAGGAAGCAAGCAACGAACAACACAATAAATGAAATTAAAAATACTCTAGATGGGATCAATAGCAGAATAACTGAGACAGAAGAACGGATAAGTGACCTGGAAGATAAAATAATGGAAATAACTACTGCAGAGCAGAATAAAGAAAAAAGAATGAAAAGAACTGAAGACAGTCTCAGAGACCTCTGGGACAACATTAAATGCACCAACATTCGAATTATAGGGGTCGCAGAAGAAGAAGAGAAAAAGAAAGGGACTGAGAAATA
>NC_041224.1:182739644-182741522 GCF_002837175.3 Physeter macrocephalus | reverse complement strand
CAAAAACAACACAATACACATTTTTCTCAAGTGCTCATGGAACATTCTCCAGGGTATATCATATCTTGGGTCACAAATCTAGCTGTGGTAAATTTAAGAACATTGAAATCATATCAAGTATCTTTTCCGACCACAACACTATCAGACTAGATATCAATTACAGGAAAATATCTGTAAAAAGTACAAACACATGGAGGCTAAACAATACACTACTTAATAACGAAGTGATCACTGAAGAAATCAAAGAGAAAATCAAAAAATACCTAGAAACAAATGACAATGGAGACACGACGACCCAAAACCTATGGGAAGCAGCAAAAGCAGTTCTAAGAGGGAAGTTTATAGCAACACAGTCCTACCTTAAAAACAGGACTGAAATTGAGACTGTGATTAAAAATCTTCCAACAGGGCTTCCCTGGTGGCGCAGTGGTTGAGAATCTGCCTGCCGATGCAGGGGACACGGGTTCGTGCCCCAGTCCGGGAGGATCCCACATGCCGCGGAGCGGCTGGGCCCGTGAGCCATGGCCGCTGAGCCTGTGCGTCCAGAGACTGCGCTCCGCAACGGGGAGGCCACAACAGTGAGAGGCCCGCATACCGAAAAAAAAAAAAAAAAAAATCTTCCAACAAACAAAAGCCCAGGACCAGATGGCTTCACAGGCAAATTCTATCAAACATTTAGAGAAGAGCTAACACCTATCCTTCTCAAACTCTTCCAAAAGATAGCAGAGGGAGGAACACTCCCAAACTCATTCTATGAGGCCACCATCACCCTAATACCAAGACCAGACAAAGACGTCACAAAGAACGAAAACCACAGGCCAATATCACTGATGAACATAGATTCAAAAATCCTCAACAAAATACTAGCAAACAGAATCCAACAAGTCTTTTGGTCTTGTTTATGGTATCCTTTGCTGTGCAAAAGCTTTTAAGTTTCATTAGGTCCCATTTGTTTTTTTTTGTTTTTATTTGCATTTCTCTAGGAGATGGGTCCAACAGGATCCTGCTGTGATTTATGCCATAGAGTGTTCTGCCTATGTTTTCCTCTAAGAGTTTGATAGTGTCTGGCCTTACATTTAGGTCTTTAACCCATTTTGAGTTTATTCTTGTGTGTGGTGTTAGGGATTGTTCTAATTTCATACTTTTACATGTAGCTGTCCAGTTTTCCCAGCACCACTTATTGAAGAGGCTGTCTTTTCTCCACTGTATATCCTTCCCTCCTTTATCAAAGATAAGGTGACCATATGTGTGTGGGTTTATCTCTGGGCTTTCTATCCTGTTCCATTGATCTATATTTCTGTTTTTGTGCCAGTACCATACTGTCTTGATTACTGATAGTATACATAGAGAATCCTAAGGATGCTACCAGGAAACTACTAGAGCTAATCAATGAATTTGGTAAAGTAGCAGGATACAAAATTAATGCACAGAAATCTCTGGCATTCTTATACACTAATGATGAAAAATCTGAGAGTGAAATTAAGAAAACACTCCCATTTACCATTGCAACAAAAAGAATAAAATATCTAGGAATAAACCTACCTAAGGAGACAAAAGACTTGTATGCAGAAAACTATAAGACACTGATGAAAGAAATTAAAGATGATACACATCGATGGAGAGATATACCATGTTCTTGGATTGGAAGAATCAACATTGTGAAAATGACTCTACTACCCAAAGCAATCTACAGATTCAGTGCAATCCCTATCAAACTACCACTGGCATTTTTCACAGAACTAGAACAAAAAATTTCACAATTTGTATGGAAACACAAAAGACCCCGAGCAGCCAAAGCAATCTTGAGAACGAAAAATGGATCTGGAAGAATCAGGCTCCCTGACTTCAGACTATACTACAAAGCTACAGTAATCAAGA
>NC_041224.1:182685335-182738881 GCF_002837175.3 Physeter macrocephalus | reverse complement strand
ATATATGGAATCTAAGAAAAAAATGTCATGAAGAGACTAGGGGTAGGATGGGAATAAAACACAGACCTACTAGAGCATGGACTTGAGGATGTGGGGAGGGGGAAGGGTAAGCTGTGACGAAGTGAGAGAGTGGCATGGACATATATACACTACCAAACGTAGGGTGGATAGCTAGTGGGAAGCAGCCACATGGCACAGGGATATCAGCTGGGTGGTTTGTGACCACCTAGATGGGTGGGATAGGGAGTGTGGGAGGGAGGGAGATGCAAGAGGGAAGAGATATGGGAACATATGTATATGTATAACTGATTCACTTCGTTATAAAGTAGAAACTAACACACCATTGTAAAGCAATTATACTCCAAAAAACATGTTAAAAAAAAAACCTCAAAATATATATATATACTGGAAAGAGCTGTTCTTTATATTGTGAGCATTTTAAAACCAATATAGACATCAAATAATTATTTGCATATGAAATTATGATTATAAAATTTTGACAATTGTAGATATATAAATGTGCTGTGTTTCAGAAAGTATCTGAACAAATGCTAAACTCTTTAATATCTATTTGAAAAACACATGAGATTTGAAATAGTCCACAATTTATTCTTATGCTTAGGAAGGAGATGCCCTGTTTTAAACTGATTTCAATGTATCTCTTAAACCAAGTGTTCCTGTAACCCAGATTCAAATACCGAGTGAGTTTGAAGGGAAGAGAACTCACAGGGGCACAGAAAGAAGAAGGAAAGTGAGTGTAACCTCACTCCATCCCCACTTATAAGAACAAGGCTTCCCCACATGCACATTTTCCGGCAAGCTCTAGGGTGAAATCCACCCTTGGGCTGTGGGAGCTCACAGCTCTCTCCTCAGGCAGGGCTGCTGTCTCTGGGGAAGGCAGAGCTGTGGTCTAGAAGAAGATGCAGCTGTGGGGTCTTTTCCTCTGCCTGGTGACAGCTCCCCAAGGTAGGGTCTCAGGTTCAGGGCACGGGTCTATGGGGATGATTGTGGCTGCAGGTGACTCACAGGGACTGATTCTCCTTTTTCCCAGGTGTCCTGTCTGACCTGACACTGCAGGAGTCTGGCCCAGGACTGGTGAAACCCTCACAGACACTGTCCCTCACCTGTGCTGTCTCCGGGGGCTCTGTAACCAACAGTTACTACTGGAATTGGATCTGCCCGCGCCCTGGGAAAGGGTTGGAGTGGATGGGGTACTGGACAGGGAGTACAAGCTCCAACCCTGCTTTCCAAGGTCGCATCTCCATCCCTGCTGACACGTCCAAGAGCCAGTTCTCCCTGCAGCTGAGCTCTGTGACCACCGCGGACACAGCCGTGTATTACTGTGCAAGAGGCAGTGAGAGGAAGTCAGTGAGAGCCCGGACACAGACCTCCCTGCAGGGAGGCAGGAGGGGCTGGGCTGCATGGGGAGCTCAGAGACTAGGCCCAGGAGCCGGCGCAGAGGGCGGCCGGGAAGGGGCTTTCGGTCGGGATCGAGAATTACCTCTCCACCACGTTCAGCCGCCCCAAGGGACATTTCATGTTTTCCTGTCTCTGAATTCTCATATTCTCAGTGCAGCCAACAAAGAAGAAAGTTACAAAGTCTATTTGCAGATGGGATATCATCAGTCACTAGGGATCTGTCCATCAAGTTCCTATATCTTATTTGTTTATTTTTCTTGACAGAGAGAACATCCAGAGGACTCTCAGCTTCGCTGTGATTCGAAAACATTTCCACAAAGGGATGTACCAGCACATTTCATCAACCCTGTGTCCAAACCCAACTTCGACCCCCTCACGCAGAGGTGGCCCACATATAGGCCCTCCTGTCAGACAGGCACATATGACCTCAGGGGGTTATGATCAGTGCACCCCCAGGACCTCTGTCCATGGGGTCTCTCTCCCCCCAGGATATGTTAACGTCCTGCTTCTGGTTTACTGGGGTGGATGTTGAACTCACCCCGACATAACCCTCTGCCTTCTACCTTTTAAATTCTCCCACTACCTGTGTCCTAGACCCTGAGCGCCATGGGGCTGGAGATCTGCTCACTCTTCCCAGCTCTCCCCACATGACCTGGGACAGAAGGAAAGGTCAGTAAATATGTGAGCATGAAAGCGCCCCCAATTCATCTCCTAATGTCCATCTAGCATGGCTGTGCACTGTTGGACATCCCAGGGCAGCTTGCGTTCAGGTCTCTGAAACCGGCCTCGGTCACCCTGCTGAGCCCATATTTCATACACAGGTAAGATTCCAGGTTACACAGTCTCTGCTGCAGAACAGGCCTGTTTTAGGTAGGGGCATGGCTGGTTCTGACCATGCACATCTAAGAAGTCAAGTATTTTATGACAGAGGATGTCAAATGGACACTCCTGCTGAAGAGCATGGTCTTGGACACCTCATGTGTGGCTATGGTGAAACAAAGGTCAGGGAATGAAGTGCGTGTGCTGTCCACTCCTCATATCTCAGTACCCAGCCGAGATGTACAGGCAGACATTTATGAACTAAAGTTGTGGAAAAGATGTGAAACAGGACTGAGAGAGGAATACATAACTGGCTGTATGTTTAGGAGAAACACATTTAAATATAGTAAGGGAAAATTAACAAAGTGCACTTAAATTTGGATAAAGAATAGAGAATAATGAAACATTACTGAGTACAGATATAAAAATATGTTATTTTTGGCCTTTTCTTTATACATAATCACATTCTCTAAAAGTTTCAATTTTCTTGTTCATTTAAGAGTTAACCACCAAAAATTGCCCATATTGAAACAATCAGCTCTACCCCAATTTTAAAAATGTAAAAGAACATTTTAAATTCCGCAAGGTGTTCTCATTGTCTGTCCTCAGATTTCTATTCTCCTCTTAAAAGAAAGCATTGACTTTAACTGTGAGTTCCTTCCTCGTAGTGATTTGTGGTTGAGAAGAAATCATCATAATGAAGCATCATGCAGCCTGCATGGCTCTGAGTGACCACTAGGGGGCACATTACTTCCATAATCCTGTCCAGGTAATCTGATGGGTGGAGCCCAATTTGACATTTAGCTGCAGAAATCAGCTAAATATTTGGAAGTCATTTTAAAGCCTCACAACTGAAAGGAACTCAAAATCAGGAATTGTGCATTACTTACCAGTGTAATGCTCTACTCTCACTGTTGTTAGATTCTTAATTTTAATAATGGAATTTTGTGCTAAATTTGAACTTGTCCCTAAAATTGCATAGTTCCTCATGCAGGTCATTTTAGTTTTAGAGGCACGTAAAGGGACTTTGCAGTAATGCTTTGCCATATTCAGGGATATGTATACACTGAAAGGGGTTAAAAAATGCGCGGTGGCAATTCCCGGGCGGTCCAGCAGTTAAGACCCTCTGTGGTCACTGTGGGGGTGGCGGGCTCACCCCTGGTTAGGGAGCTAAGACTCCACGTGCTGGCTGGCTTGGCCAGAAAATAGAAATAATAATAAAATGATTTTAAAATTAAAATTTTAAAATTTGTGGGCGTTGTTGAGGAGGGGAACATTTCCTCCTTTACCCTTCTTGGTTTCTTTGTGGATGGACCAATAATAGAACTGACAAAAACACATTAAAAGGTGAAAAAGAGACACATTTTAATTTGTATGCTTGGCAGTCTCATAAAAATGGGCCCTAGGAAATAGTCAAAGCAAGAAGCTTGTCTAATATTAAGACAAAAAATAACATATTTGTGAGGAATTGACAGGACATAGAAACTGAGGTTTGGGGCACTTAATTATTGAAACACCTACAAGGAGTTTGGGCTTAAGGTAGTAAATTAAAGTAGTAATAAGTTTTGTTTATACAGGCTTCTTGACCCCAATTCTCTATCTCTGTTGATAGAGTACCCTTCTACCTCCAGATGCAGGGAGTATAAATCACATGGGAGATTTATATTCTGCTTTCAGGAAACAAAACAGAGGGTCAGAATACCCCTCTTTGCATTGGTGATTTCTTAAGTAACTTTAATTCAAAATAATCAATATTCCATTAGGACCTATTTTGGGGTACCCTTCCCTGGGCCCCAACACTATGTTTAGGTTATACTTCAACAAAACTTTAATTACCTTGCTTATATTATAAATTTTAATGAAATTATATGCAAAAAAGTATTCTATCAATGCTACGTATTCTGGTTAGTCTTAGCTTGGTGATTTTTCAATGACTACCTATAGATAGATAGATAGATGGATAGATAGATATTTAGCACAGTTAATGACATGACTATTTCTAATGTTGAAATTTTGAGTTGAGTGGCTATGATGAAAGAGATGCTACAATTATTAAGTGAAAGGAATTAAGGTGATTGATAGCTAGAGTTTGGGAAATTTTCTTTTAGTAATTACAAATTATAATGAATTATTGGACAAAAGATGCCTTAGTAAAACTCCAAGGAATAATAGGGATTGACCTGAAGGAGGTCCACGCATGATGGACTCAAGGAGGTCTCCTGGTATGCAGAACATTAGCTTGCATGAGATTAAAAACTAATAAGAAATATTAGAGAAGAGAGACAGTGATAAGGACACACTAGGACAGAGCTCCTGTTCCTGATTCTCCCAGAGCCCAGGTGCCTAATTATGTGGAAGCACCAAGAACCCTGGAGGGAGGGAGGGGGCTGGTCTGCAAGGAGACTCTGCACACTGTGAGCACAGGGCCCAGAGGAGGGGTTTGGGGAGTGAGGGGTTTCCTGTTGGAGTCTGTAATTCCCTCTCCTATTAATCTATGTCTTGAGCCTATCTCTACTCTCCTCACTCAAAGCCCCTGTGCCATCATTATGTCAGTATTTGGGATGGGCTCAGTTTCACAACGCATAGTCTCTGTCTTATGTCCATGTATTCTCCTGTGCACTATGAACAGCTACATGGAGTCACTTATATCAAAGGGTCTAAATTCAGTCCAGGAGACCCTTAAGGACGTGGAATTTACACATCCCCACATATGCAGTATGAACTTTTGACCCACTATTCTGAGGCCACCTAAAACACATTTTCTTCCCTCCCTGGAAACGACAGTTCAGCAACCAATCTACTGCAGACTAGTCACTGAATGTCTGCCACCATCATTAGTAGTTCTCTGAACACCTTATGCACCTTCCCTGGCATGTCTTTGTCTGTAGCTTTCATAAACCCTAGCCACATTCTATTTCCCTAGGAGCACATCACTTTGCTATTCAAATCAATGCCTCCCAAAATGCAACGCTCTAGACCTCAAATAAACTGTTTTCTTACTTGTCGCCTTTTCCATTTTTTGGTCGACATTACATGGTATCAGACAAGTGGGACACAGAGGGGCCTTTCTCCCCTCCAGCACAGCCACGGATCCAGGTAAGATCCCCGCAAGAGTCCACCGTGTTCTCTCATCTCCCTGGAAGTCCCAGATCACGGTGCTGAGTCCTCCTGTACTCTAACCTTAGTAGAGCTTCTACTTTACTGGGGTGCCCTCTGTGCTGGCTTCTCTTTGTGAGACTTCATTTCCTGTTTTGGTCTGGTGAGTAATTACTCCTGGAATAAAGGGAAGTTCACTCTAAGAGTAAGGTTGCAGCCTCCTTCTGAAACTTCTGCTGGTTTTATATGTAAGAACTATGGGCCCCCATCCTGCAAGTATTTTTCTCACTCCACTAAGACTCCCTGGATAATTTGCAAATAAATTGGCCAACTTGGGCCTGTTTTGAAATTTTTTAATTAGTCTACTGTATAATTAGACAAAAAGAAAAGAAAAAAAAAAAGGTGTAAGAAAAAGCAGCCCGAATGGGAAGCTTATTTGAATTGACATTTGAAAAGTCAAAATGAATTAGTGATCCCAAAATGGCTTCTATCCAGGGTACCGACCCCAAATTATCTAAGGCTAATTCTGAATGGTCTTGGGGGTTGACTCAAATAAAGTAATAAATGTTCCCCTAAAGTCCCCTGTCTCTACTTTCTACCCCAGCTAGCACCACACCTGCCCGACCCCTCTAACCCCCCCACCACCTGCCTGTTATGCTGCCCCTCTCTCCCCTTGTCCTGCTGAACTTCCTTTTTGTAATTCCTATACAGGTGCAAAGATATCCATAAGAATTCCCATTATATTTCCTAAACATATTTTCAGCAAAGCATCCAACAGACCGATGAAAATGTCTATAATTATTATGGCCATTTTGAAAAAAGAAAAGAAAAGAAAAAACAATTTGTCCCCAAACTTCTTACCTGAAAAGAATAAAAGGCTTCTTCCTGTGCCTTTGGATGTAAATGTTCTGTCTGGTCTTCCACGGAAACTCTTATCTAGACTATAGCTCTAATTCCCAAGAACAAAGGTAATAAATAGGCAAAGAGGACTTTAGAAACACGAACTGCTAAAAGGACTGTTTCTCAAACTCTACGAAAGCACAACCTCCTTAAAGTTGCTTGTTAAGGCCAAATACAGAACTTCAAAGTCTTTTCCACAAATAATAAAAGACTTTAACCATTTGACTGCATAGAATTAATGTAATCAAATTGTTATTTATAAACTATTGATATTTGTATTGTACCTAATTCATGACTAAAATTTTAAATGAAGGTAAAAATGTCAGTTTGTGTCTATTTGTATGTATCTATGTACATAAATTTTAGATATGGTATTTTTCTACCTTTGGATGGTAATGCTAAAATTAATTTGTAAAATAGCCTTATTTAATCCTCTTAAAGAAAATTGTGAACTTCTATAAATTCTCAGAAATATAACAGAAACTCTCCCAAATGTTTTCAAGTTCACATGATCTAGGATTAATCTCTAGTAAGTAAAAGCTAGACTAAGTTTGGTCTTTTAATGAATACAGACATGTCATTAGAGTTATCAATATTAAGTGTAATACTTTGACTCTACCTAGACCAACTAAATGCCAAATATGCTTATCTTATCTCTGTGACAGTTTGTCAGACAAAAAGTAAGAGTGATGATAGAGTTTTACTAATGTCTAATGAACTTTTAAATAGGTAAATTATACATGGCTGCTGAGAACAAATAAATCGAATAAAATAAATGAGATAAGAGTTTGTATGTTAACATATTAGCATTGATTGTATTATTGTAAGTCTACATAGTTTTCCAAGTCTCTTCAGTAACTTACACCCATAGAGTTTTCCTACATTAAGTTAAGTAAGGAATTAAGTCAAAATTCATTGAATTTATAGAATATTCCAAAATAAGATGCTGCAACATTATTAATATAATTTTACTGTTACAATGAAACTAAAGATATTCAAGACTATTAGTAGACATGTTTTATACCACACTAAGAAATCTTTGAGAAAGCACGTTTCAAGAAATTGTAAAAGACGTTTATAGAATTGCCATTCCACATAATGCGTATATATATATTTTTTAAAAGCAGTAATTCCTTACTCTCCCCTTTTCACTAAATATTAAAAATTACTTTTGTTCTCTTCTCTTGTGATTTGACGACCATATTTAGAGTTGTGTTTGTACTGCTTTTTCTTTTTTGTGTGCGTATCTACTGCAGATTTTTGTTTGCAGTTCCCATGAGCTTTTAATATAGCAGTCTATATATAAACAAGATTGTTTGAAGTTGCTGGTCTCTTAATTTCAAATGCATTTCCAATATCCTGCAGTTGTATTCTCCTCTTCTCATGATTGCTGGTTTTGATATCATATTTTTTTAGTGTATGATTTCCTACCTTTACTGTATTTTTGCCTTTACTTGTGAGCTTTCCCATTTGTAATTTTCTATTTCTATTTGTGGCCTTTTCTTTTCTGCCTAAAGAAGTTCTTTTAGCATCTATTGTAAAGCTTCATGATTGCTGGTTTTGATATCATATTTTTTTAGTGTATGATTTCCTACCTTTACTGTATTTTTGCCTTTACTTGTGAGCTTTCCCATTTGTAATTTTCTATTTCTATTTGTGGCCTTTTCTTTTCTGCCTAAAGAAGTTCTTTTAGCATCTATTGTAAAGCTGGTTTGGTGGTGCTGAATTCTCTTAGTTTTTGCTTGTCTGTAAAGGTTTCGATTTCTCCATCAGATCTGAATGAGAGCTTTGCTTGGTAGAGTATTCTTCGTTGTAGTTTCTTCCCTTTCATCACTTTAAATATATTGTGCCACTCACTTCTGGCCTACAGAATTTCTGCTAAAAATCAGCTGATAACCTTATGGGGTTTCCCTTGTATGTTGTTTGTTGCCTTTCCCTTGTTGATTTTAGTATTTTTTTTGTCTTTAATTTTTATCAATTTGATTAATGTGTGTCCTGGCATGTTCCTCCTTAGGTTTATCCCATATGGGACTCTCTGTGCTTCCTGGACTTGAGTGAGTGTTTCCTTTAGCATGTTACGGAATTTTCAGCTATTATCCCATCAAATATTTTCTCAGGCTCTTTCTCTCTCTTCTCTTTCTGGGACCCCTATAATGTGAATGTTTGTGTGTCTCTTAAACTGTCCTCATTTCTTTTTTTTTTTTTCTTTACTTTGTTCCATGGCAGTGACTTCCAACAGTCTGTCTTCCATCTCACTTATCTGTCTTCTGCCTCACTTATTCTGCTATTGATTCATTCTAGTGTATTTTTTATTTCAGTTATTTTATTGTTCATCTCCGTTTGTTCTTTAAATCTTCTAGCTCTTTGTAAAATATTTCTTGTATCTTCTTGGTCTGTGCCTCCATGCTTTTTCTGAGATCTTGCATCATCATTACTATCATTATTCTGAATTATTTTTTCAGGCAGATTGCCTATCTCCACTTCACTTAGTTGTTCTTCTGGGGTTTTATCTAGTTCCCTCATATGGAACATATCTCTCTGATGTCTCACTTAGACTAACTTTCTGTGTTTGTCATCTTCGTTCCTCAGGCTACAGGATCATAGTCCCTCTTGCTTCTGGTGTCTTCCCCCTAGTGAGTGAGGTTTGTTCAGGGGCTTGTGCAGGCTTCCTGGTGGGAAGGACTGGTACCTGCACTGTGGTGGTTGGAGCTAGATATTGTCCATCTGGTGGACAGGGCTTCATCAATGGGTGTGTTTAGAGGTAGCTGAGCACTCAGGATGACTTTAGGCAGCCTGTCTGCTGATGGGTGGGGCTGTGTGCCCACCCTGTTTGTTGTTTGACCTGAGGTATCCCAGCACTGAAGAATGCAGGCTGTTGGATGGGGCCAGGTCTTGGTGCCAAAATGGCGACCTCTGGGAGTTTATGCTGACAAATATTCCCTGGGACCTCCATCACCAGTGTCCTCACTCCCACAGTAAGTAAGCTGACCCCTGCCTCCCCTGGAGATCCTCCAAGACATGCAGGTATGTCTGGCCCAAGCTCCTGTGGAGTCACTACTTTGCCCTGGGTCCCAACGCATTTGAAATCTTGTGTGTGCCTTCCAAGAGTGGAGTCTCTGCTTCCCCCAGTCCTGTGCAGCTACGGCACACAGTCTCCATGGGCCTTCAAAGCCAAACTCTCTGGGGGCTCCTCTTCCCAATGCCAGATGCTCCGACTGGGGAGCCTGACATGGGGCTCGAACTCTCACTCCTGGGGGAATCTCTGAGATATAATTATTTTCCTGTTTGTGGGTCACCCATCCAGTGAATATGGAATTTAATTATATTATGAAAGCCCTCCTACCATCTCGTTGTGGTTTCTTCTTTTTCCTTGGATGTAGAAATTATAATGGCTTATTTTTAAATAATGTTCAGCACTCTCCTACTTTGATCCTCTCTCTGTTTTAATATCCATCATGCTTGCAGCTCTAGTCAAGACATCACGTGAGGTCTTCTGGAAAAGTGATACCAGGTGCTAAATATAATCCTATTCCATGTGCCTTGAGCAGGAGTTGGGGAACTGAGAACTCACAGGATGTGTATCCACAGCTGAAATTGACCAGGAACACAGGTGAGTGAAGGATGCTCAGGCTCCATTCTACAGTCTATGTGCATCTGTATTTCCATGTACATGAAAACCCGTGTAGTTTTATCTGATGACCTGGCTGGGCTCAGTGGTTAAAATCAATGAGGTGAATCTGTACAATGATCAGTAATCTCATGAGTGGCACAGAATGCCATGTTGCCCTCATTTGAGGTTGTCACCACAAGGGACTTTCTCCAAACCACTCCTGCATGTTTGCACAAGACTCTTAACTCCTTTCCTGAAATACCTCCCCTCACAGCAATCTGAGAAGCATTTCTACAATGAATGCTGTGGTGTGTAGTTTTCCTGCTGGTATCTTTCTCCCGATAACTCAAGACCTTCAGTGTAATGACAAAACCACACTAGCTTCCCTAGTGAGCCACTGAATGTTAGGGGAAGTGAAATTTTCACTCCATAAGAAATTGTCAAAATGTCTTCCAGAGTGAATGTGCCCTTCTGCATTCTCAGCAGCAGTGAGTGAGAGTTCCTGTTGCTCCATGTCTTTGTCAGCACTTGATATTGTCAGTATGTTGGACTTTGCCCACTCTAATAGATGAGTAGTATTTCATTGTTGTTTAAAAGTGCATTTTCCTAATGAAAATTATTCTGAACACTTTTTTGTACCCTCTTCAATGAGGTGTCTGTTCAGATTTTGGACTATTTTTAAATTAGGTTATCAGTTTTCTTTTCTCCCATATGTGTCCTTGTTATTCATAGGACAAATATGCAATTTGAAAATATATCCTTTGAGACTGTGTCTTGTCTTTTCACTCACTCAACAGTGCCTTTGGCAGAGCAAAAGTTTTCATTTTGGATGCAGTTAAATATATCATTTCTTTATTTCAGGGATTATATATTTGGTATTTTGTCTAAAATCTCATCGTTACATTCAAGTTCAACCTTGAAGTTCTCCCATGTCCAAAAGTGCAGGCAACACTTTAAGTAGAATGCACACTTCGCATCCATGAAAGTGAATAGTAGATTTTTGTTCTACTGAATTCTATTTTTTAATTTTAATTTTATATTGCATCATAACTGATTTACAATGTTGTGTTAGTTTCACGTGTACAGCAAAGTGATTCAGTTATACATATACATGAATCTATTCCTTTTCAAATTCCTTTCCTATTTAGGCTATTACAGAATACTGAGCAGAGTTCCCTTTGCTATACAGTAGGTTCCTCTTTGGTTAAATATTTTAAATATAGTAGTATATAGCTGCCAATCCCAAACTCCCAGTCTATCCCTCCCCACCCCAACAATCTTCCCTCCTGGTAACCATAAGTTCATTCTCTAAGTCTGTGAGTCTGTTTTCAATCTTCTCAATTCTTACTGGGTATGCTCAGGTGGAGTGTAGAAACCCTTGAAAGAAGGGGAATCTATATAAGTTATTTGTAAGTATTCTTTAAGAGAAATATGTCCCTTCATTCCACGAGTTTTTTTTATTCAATCATCGATTAATATCAATCTGGATGATTAAGTCTTTATTTTATATATAACAAGTACTTGGGGGTGGTGAGAACCACATCACAGGAGAGATAATAGGGAAAGAAAGCAGGAAGGACCAGAGGACTCTGACCTCAGTCCCTCCCCATTTATATGTACAAGGCTCCCTCACATGCAAATTCCTCTTCAAGATTGAAAGTATAATCCACTCTTGGGCTGTGGGAACCCATAGCTCTCTCCTCAGGCAGGGCTGAGGTCTCTGGGGAAGGCAGACCTGTGGTCTAGAAGAAGATGAGGCTGTTGGGTCTTCTTCTTTGCCTGGTGACAGCTCCCCAAGGTGAGTGTCTCGGGTGTCAGACATGGGTCTGTGGAGATGGTTGTGACTACAGGTGACTGACAGGGACTGATTCTCATTATCCCAGGTGTCCTGTCCCAGGTGCAGCTGCAACAGCGAGGCCCAGGCCTGGTGAAGCCCTCACAGACCCTCACCATCACCTGTGCTGTCTCTGGATTCTCCATCACAACCAGTAGTTACTACTGGAGCTGGATCCCCCAGTCCCCAGGGAAGGGACTAGAGTGGATAGGGTACATAGAGTATGATGGTAACACTTACTACAACCCATCATTCAGGAGCCGCATCTCTATCTCCAGAGACACGTCCAAAAATCAGTTCTCCCTGCAGCTGAGGTCTGTGACCACCGAGGACACAGCCGTGTATTACTGTGCAAGAGACACAGTGAGGGGAAGTCAGTGTGAGCCCAGACACAAACCTCCCAGCACCGGGACTCATAACCACCAGGTGTCACTCTGGACCCACCAAGTACAGGGCTGAGCCCAGGAGCAGGTACAGAGGGGACTGGGAAGTGTTTGTATTGGATTGGCCGAAAAGTTCATTCGCATTTCTGGCCAACCCAATATTTAGAACCCCTGGATGCATTTTCCTGCTCATCATTCTACTAGAGACCATCTGCGATATTCTATTTTTTCTTGTTGTGGCTTACGTTGCTTTCAGAAAATAATATTTTTACTCAGGAATTAAGTATATTTTTTTCTATTTCTCAAAGAAGCTCCAACAGCACCATTCTTATCAAGGTGAGTCTGAAGTTCTTGAAATTGGTGAATGTCCTGAGAAGGCACAGGCCACTGTAAAACATGTGTAAAGTGTTATTCTTCTTTGGTTTTGCCCAGATGTAAGGAAGAGCCACACCTTCCAAGTTTCTGTCAATGGGCACAGAGTCTGAATCCTTCAACATGCTGTGTAATAGACTCTAATGGAAGAGAACCCCAATATTGCATATGCATGATCTTCATTCACTGATTCCATATTTTTAAATTCACATCCTCAGTAAAATTTTGGTGCAGCCCAAAAGGAACACTGCTGTTGTATTTACAGTCATTCATGGACATTTACACTGTGGTCAGTACTTGAACTACCCAAAACACACACATTCCCACCTGAGGTCAGTCAAGGCTCTGCCATCTTGTTTCAACTCCCATTACGCAAATGAGTCTCTTTTGTGGTCAACTTAGTGCCATATTTTTCATGCTTTTATCCTATTAGTTGACAATATCCCTGTTAAAATGGCCCCATGTGTACTCCTGAGGTACAAGTGTCCCTAAGCACAAAATGATGTGAGCTGACTTAAGTAGAAAATATCTACAACAGATAAGCTTCATTCAGGTATGAATTATACTACTGGGAGTGTGAGCTTGATATTAATGTTTCAAATATAAATACTATTAAAAATAAGAACGCACATCTCACTTTTGGTATTTGAAGTAGCCTTGGAACCTTGGCTCAATTTCAAATATAGATGGTAAAATGGAGATTTATGGCCAAGAAGATGGTGAGGTTGACTGGATGGAAAATGACTATGAGGAGACTTCAAGTTCAGGGGGATTCTGGCTAGACTGTGTCCAGAGAATTATTGTTAAAAGGAGGCCAGGATAATCAGATATCACATGGGAGATAGTGGGTTCACTGAATGGAATCAAATATTGACGGTGAATAGAGTTCAATGGTAAGAATTCTCACCAATCTGATTTAGCAGGTGTCTTGGTAAAACTAGACAAAGATGGACACAAAAACCCACGAGTCAAGACCTAGTTGAGAAAAGCAGTTCAAAAAGCCTGACTAATGTATGATCAAGGGGTCCTAGACAAATTCAGGCTCAGAGTTCTCATCTTCACTGCCGTAATTCTCTGAAAGTCAACGTTAGAATGCAAAAGAACATGAAATCCTTCTGGTCATTCCTCCTCTTGCTGGCATCTTTCAGCTGTGAGCATCTTCTTGGTGTTAGGAAGGTGGAATTATGGGGTAATGACTGTGAAGTGGGTGTCTCATTGTTTCTCCTTCCCTAGGTGTCCTGTCCCAGGTGCTGGTGCAGGTTTTGGGCCCAGGACTATTGAAGACCCTCTCCCTCACCTGCTGTCTCTGGATTCTCCATCACAAACAGTACTTACTGCAGGAACTGGATCCATCAGCCGCAAGGGAAAGGACTGAGTCATCTGAGGTGATTTGGGTCTGTGCAAAGCACAGTGTGCAACCTGCCTCTCCAAAAATTACACTCCATCTCCAGAGACACATCAGAGAACCAGTTCTCCCTGCAGATCAGCTCCGTGATATCTGAGGACACAGACTTGTATTACTGTGTTACACACAGTGAGGGGAAGTCAGTGTGAGTCCAGACACACACCTCCCTGCAAGTGGGCAGGGTGGGCTGCCCACTCAGGACCACCCAGACGGTGCTCAATATCCTCAGAGAATGTTGAGGTTCTCCAGGAAAACCAGAAAACAAGTTTCAGAACAGGTGCAGAGGAAGATATGGAGGGCTTTTCTCTCAGAAGCTGTGGATTCTCCACTGGATTATTATTATTATTGCCCTCACTGGAAGCCTCATCCATAGTGATTCCAGGGAACGTTCTTATCTCTGAACTTGAGACTTTTTTATTCATGGAGTTAGGTATGTCTTTGTTTTCCCATCTACCTTAGAACAAGCTGCACAGAAATTCTTCTGCATAGCAACTTGCTTTTAGGTTTAGGTTACCATACAAGTTATTAATTGTCTAATAACAAATAAGACAAGTTTATAAGCTTGTACATAAAGTTTACAGTTTATAAACATTTAATAGCATGAATGGTTCTTCTGTTGAACTTCAAATCTTCCCTCCACTCTCATAAAACTCTGCAAGTCGTCTTTTTCTGAAGTGTCCCATCCAGTCCATTTTCATGAAATAACTTTCTCTTGAGTAGAAGTGATGTTGTATATTTGGAAATTTATGTCAATATATCACTGGGGTTATTTTGTCCTTCTGATGACATTTGGCAATGTTTGAAGATAGGCTGGTTTGTAACGACTGGGGGAGGTGCTATAGGTATCTAGTAATCTAGTTGGAGAGTCCATTGATACTGCCAGACATCCTACAATGCACAGGACAGCGCCTACAGCACGTGAATATCTGGACACATAGTCAATAATGGTGAGGTACTCTGATTTAAAACTTTATAACTGGTCAAATTGTGTATAAATATTTCCCTGTAGAAGGCATATTTGCTATGCTAAAATTATTCTAACTAAATAGTAAAATGAAAAAAACAAAAAACCTATCGATTTCTGTGCACTCAGAGACACCATTAAACAATCTTCTCAGTGTATACTTGGGATGTGGGCAGAGGGGACCTAAGCATGGAGCTTATAAGAGAATGGGGAGGCGGGATTGGGAGAGATCCAGGAATGGGGAGGGAACTCTGCATGGTTTGCATGGATTTTAGAACCTGAAGCCTAGTTCTGTCTGCGTCTGACCTGAGTCCCCAGGAACAAGGCTGTTCCAAGGCTGACTCGACTCTTTTAATACTTACAACTTTCCAACTGTACTCGTATAGATAATTTGAGAATCTTACTTTAGAATCATAGTTTAACCCATGGTTAACTGAAGTGTTTAAAACATAGGAAGAATATATCTGAAGTTTTATTTTTTATGTCTAAAGTACATTTAATAGTAATTTTTCAAACCAAACTAATATATTCAAGATGCATTGTCACAGAAACAACTAGATGTTCTCCAAAAGATTTCCAATCCATGCAGTTTTCTGACATGAGACATGACAACCAGAAAAGGTCCTTACAGGCATTGAGAATCAAGAAGCCACTGAAAGTGGAAAATTTACTATTAATCAGTGATGTGTTCAGAGAATCATCTGGATCAAAAAGAGAGAGAGAGAGAGAGAGAGAGGCAAACCCTTCAATTAAATACAGTTAGGAGGACATAAGGGGGGAGATTTCATACCCAAGAATGATAGCAGAGTCCAACAGGAAGAAGGAAGATGCACCTATTTTCCTAACAAGAGCTCAGTCAGTGAGAGACTGTCACACTTCTGCCAAAAAAAAACCCATGGACACTCAGTATGCTTTAGCTCTCAAAACTTCCTTTTGCCTTCAGTAAACACATTGTCTTCTACATTATTGCTGGGGATTTGCATGTGGCTCAGCATGGTTGCAGACCCCAAATTGCAGTTCTCTGTTGATTCCCAATAAATGCATTTTAGGTTTAGGTCACCAAAGGTCTTTAACCTCCGTGGTACTTTATGTTTATTCTCCTGTAACTTACTCAGCAGATCACTGAGATGGACATTTGTGATAGATACATTGTGCAGAAACTACTAGATCTTCAGCAATATGCATATCCCCTCCCAATCAGGAGCACAGTGCTAAAATTCATGTCCTCTCATCTCTTGCACACTTCTTGTTGGCCACAGTCTCTCTTATAAGCAAGAATCTTCCAGGAGTGTCTGTGAAGCGAGGACCGCATCAGAATGGAGGACGCTGGCTGAGAAATGTTGAGTGTGATCGTTACTCCATAACCACTATTTATGAATGGGGCTGGATCCTCGAGCCCTCAGTGATTAGGCTGGAATGGAGAAAATGTACTAATTCTGGTGGCAGCACTTTCTACACTCCATCCCTCATGAGTAGCATCTCCATATCTGGAGATACATCCAAGAATCAGTTCTCTCTGCATCTGAGCTATGTGACCACCAAGAAAAAGGCCTTCTGTTACTGTGCAAGAGACACAGTGAGGGAAATTCATCCAAGCGCAGACACAAACCTTGCTTCAGCGACACAGAAGGGGCTAGGCTTCAGGGAGTTTTCAGGACCTCCAGGGGGTGCTCAAGATGAAACAGCACAAATTCAACCCCAAGAGCAAATACACAAGGGGTTAAGGAAGAGGCTTCCTGTTGAGCATCAGTGATATTCAAGATGCATTGTCACAGAAACAACTAGATGTTCTCCAAAAGATTTCCAATCCATGCAGTTTTCTGACATGAGACATGACAACCAGAAAAGGTCCTTACAGGCATTGAGAATCAAGAAGCCACTGAAAGTGGAAAATTTACTATTAATCAGTGATGTGTTCAGAGAATCATCTGGATCAAAAAGAGAGAGAGAGAGAGAGAGAGAGGCAAACCCTTCAATTAAATACAGTTAGGAGGACATAAGGGGGGAGATTTCATACCCAAGAATGATAGCAGAGTCCAACAGGAAGAAGGAAGATGCACCTATTTTCCTAACAAGAGCTCAGTCAGTGAGAGACTGTCACACTTCTGCCAAAAAAAAACCCATGGACACTCAGTATGCTTTAGCTCTCAAAACTTCCTTTTGCCTTCAGTAAACACATTGTCTTCTACATTATTGCTGGGGATTTGCATGTGGCTCAGCATGGTTGCAGACCCCAAATTGCAGTTCTCTGTTGATTCCCAATAAATGCATTTTAGGTTTAGGTCACCAAAGGTCTTTAACCTCCGTGGTACTTTATGTTTATTCTCCTGTAACTTACTCAGCAGATCACTGAGATGGACATTTGTGATAGATACATTGTGCAGAAACTACTAGATCTTCAGCAATATGCATATCCCCTCCCAATCAGGAGCACAGTGCTAAAATTCATGTCCTCTCATCTCTTGCACACTTCTTGTTGGCCACAGTCTCTCTTATAAGCAAGAATCTTCCAGGAGTGTCTGTGAAGCGAGGACCGCATCAGAATGGAGGACGCTGGCTGAGAAATGTTGAGTGTGATCGTTACTCCATAACCACTATTTATGAATGGGGCTGGATCCTCGAGCCCTCAGTGATTAGGCTGGAATGGAGAAAATGTACTAATTCTGGTGGCAGCACTTTCTACACTCCATCCCTCATGAGTAGCATCTCCATATCTGGAGATACATCCAAGAATCAGTTCTCTCTGCATCTGAGCTATGTGACCACCAAGAAAAAGGCCTTCTGTTACTGTGCAAGAGACACAGTGAGGGAAATTCATCCAAGCGCAGACACAAACCTTGCTTCAGCGACACAGAAGGGGCTAGGCTTCAGGGAGTTTTCAGGACCTCCAGGGGGTGCTCAAGATGAAACAGCACAAATTCAACCCCAAGAGCAAATACACAAGGGGTTAAGGAAGAGGCTTCCTGTTGAGCATCAGTGATTTTTTTTTTAAGCTCTCAGCAAAGATGGTGGATTAGGAGGACATGGAGTTTGTGTCTCCACACAACTAGGACACCTGCTGGGCACTGGTGGGGGACTTCGGACACCAAAGGGGATGGGAAGAATCCCCACACAAAGGTTAGGACGTGGTGAGGGGGGAAGAAGATGGGGAGGAAAAGTAGAGGCAGGGTGGAACTGGAGGCCCTGAGGGGCGGCTGGTGAGAGAATGGTATTCCTTGCTTGGAGAGGCAGAGTCACAGCAAAGGGATCAGCAGAGACGAGAAAAGAACTTCCAGGGATCTGAGGGGAAACCAGCCAGCATCTCCCCTGCCTGCTCACATACCAGAGAGCCTGCTGGGATCCCAGGCCTGAAACTCCGCCTCCAGGGCCCCCTTCAGTGTCACTCATCCTAAGCCTAAGACCCACCCCACCAGGGCCTCTTCCAGCTTTTTTTTTAAATTATTTTTTGCTGTTGTAGTTTTTTGTTGCTTTGTTGTTGCTGTTTCATTTTTATTTTTTTCAAATATATTTTTTATTTTTCTAATTTTCTTTTATTTCTATTCTTTGTTATTGTTCTTTACCTTTTTGTTTGTTGCCAGGAAATATTAATTGGTGTAAGCCCTCCTGGAGGTCCTCATCTCGGCACCAAGACCAAGCTCCATACAACTGCCTGCAAACTCCTGTGCTAGATGCCTAAGGACAAACAACCAGCAAGACAGAAACACAGCCCCATCCATCAAAAATAATGAGTTGACAAAAAAATCTGTAACAGATGAAGGAGCAAGGTAAAAACCTGTAAGGCCAAATAAATGAAGAGAAAACAGGAAACCCACCTGAAGAAAAATTCAGAGTAATGATAGTAAAGATGATCCAAAATCTCAGAAATAGAATGGAGGCACAGATTGAGAAAATACAAGACATGTTTAACAAGGACCTAGAAGAACTAAAGAACAAACAAACAGAGAAGAACAATACTGAAATGAAAAATACTCCAGAAGGAATCAACAGCAGAATAACTGAGGCAGAAGAACGAATAAGTGAGCTGGAAGAAAGAATGGTGGAAATAACTGACGAGGAGCAGAATAAAGAAAAAAGAATGAAGAGAAATGAGGACAGTCTCAGAGACCTCTGGGACAACATTAAACACAACAATATTTGAAGTATAGAGTTCCCAGAAGAACGAGAGAGAGGAAGGGTCTGAGAAAACATTTGAAAAGATTATACTTGAAAACTTAGCTAACATGGGAAAGGAAATAGCCACCCAAGTCCAGGAAGTGCAGAGAGTCCCATACAGGATAAATGCAAGGAGTAACATGCTGAGACACATAGTAATCAAACTAACAAAAATTAAATTCAAAGAAAAAATATTAAAATAGCAAGGGAAAACAACAAATAACATACAAGGGAATCACCATGAGGTTATCAGCAGATTTTTCAGCAGAAACTCTGCAGGCCAGAAAGGAATGGCAGGATACATTTAAATTGATGACAAAGAAGAACGTACAACCAAGATTATTCTTTCCAGCAAGGATCTCATTCATATTTGAGGAGCAAATCAAAATCTTTACAGACAAGCCAAAACTAAGAGAATTCAGCACCACCAAACCACCTTTACAACAAATGCTAAAGGAACTTCACTAGAAGGGATACACGAGAGAAAAAAAAGACTCAAAAAACAAACCCAAAACAATTAAGAAAATGGTATTTGGAACATACTTATTGATAATTACCTTGAATGTAAAGACATTAAATGATCCAACCAAAAGACTGGTTGAATGGCTACAAAAACAACACCCACATATATGCTGCCTACAAGAGACACACTTCAGACCTAGGGACACATACAGACTGAAAGTGAGGGGATGGAAAAGGTATTTCATGCAAGTGGAAATCAAAAGAAAGCTGGAGTAGCAATACTCATATCAGATAAAATAGACTTTAAAATGAAGACTGTTACAAGAGACAAGGAAGGACACTACCTAATGATCAAGGGATTAATCCAAAAAGAAGATATAACAATTTTAATTATTTATGCACCCGACATAGGAGCACCTCAATACATAAGGCAACTGCTAACAGACAAAAATGGGGAAGTCAACAGTAACACAGTAATAGTGGGGGACTTTAACACCTCACTTACACCAGTGGACAGATCATCCAGACAGAAAATCAATAAGGAAACACAAGCTTTAAATGACACAAGAGAACAAAGAGACTTAATTGATATTTATAAGACATTCCACCAGGAAGTGGCAGAGTACACATTCTTCTCCAGTGCACATGGAACATTCTCCAGGATAGATCACACCTTTGGTCGCAAATTAATCCTTGGTAAATTTAAGAATATTAGAATCGTTTCAGTCATCTTATCTGACCAAAACACTATGAGATTAGAAATCAATTACAGGAAAAAAATGTAAAAAATGCAAACACATAGAGGCTAAACTATATGCTACTAAAAAACCAAGAGATCACTGACGAAATCAAAGAGGAAATCAAAAAATTCATAGAAACAAATGACAAAGAAAACACGATGACCCAAAACCTATGGGATGCAGCAAAAGCGTTCTAAGAGGGAAGTTTATAGCAATTCAATCCTACCTCAAAAACAAGGAAAATCTCAACTTAAAAAATAACCTTACACCTAAAGCAACTAGAGAAAGAAGAGCAAACAAAACCCAAAGTTTGTAGAAGATAATAAGTCATAAAAATCAAAGCAGAAATAAATGGAAGAGAAGCAAAGAAAACAATAACAAAAGCCAATGAAATTAAAAGTTGGTTCTTTGAGAAGATTTTAAACAAAATTGATGAACATTTAGTCAGACTCATAAAGAAAAATTAAAAAGGGAGAGGATTCAAATCAGTAAAATTAGAAATGTTAGAAAAGAAATTACAACTGACCTAAGCACAAATGGCTGTGAGTGGACTTAGGAGAAAATATACATGACAGATCAGCTTCCTTCAGACGTGAGTTATATGGCCATGGGCTGGGTGATTGATATTCATCTTTCCAATATAAATCTCATCCAAAACATGAAGACAAGACTCCCTGCTGTGTATTGGAAGCAGACTTGGAAACTTGGCTTAATTCCAATTACTGCATTGCAAGTGAGGGCTTATAGCCAAGAAGAGGGTGGGGTGGAGTGGACTGGAAATTATTGAGAAGAAATACAGGCTAAGGGGATTCTGGTTACATAAACTCACAAGGATCCTTGCTAAAGAGAGATCAGTGTGATCAGATATCATGTGGGTGACAGGAGGTTTGATGGCTTTGATCAAATACTGAGGGTGATCAGAGTTCAAGGGTAAGGGATTCTCATTATTCTGACTTAGCAGGGTTCTTGACAAAACCTGGCCATGCAAATATAAACACAGAAGCCCACAGGTCAAGACTAGTTGAGAAGCGAATTACAAGGAGCCTGTTGGCTAAGGGGTGGTCAAGGGTCTTTGTCACACATAAGAAGAGAAATATTGAACACACATGAAGAAACGAGGGATGTACACACACAGAGAGAGAGAGAAAAGACCATCTGAGGATTCAGTGAGAAGAGGTCCATCTGCAAGCAAAGGAGAAAGGCCTGAGAAGAACCCAAACCTGCTGACACCTTGATCTTAGAGTTCTAGCATCTAGGTCTCAGAGAAATACATTTCTGTTGTTTAATCCACCAATTCTGTAATTCTGTAATGGCCACACTAGCCAATGAATACACATATGATATAAACTCAGATAGACACATATGTAAATGTATCATATTGGAAAAGAGATGTCACCCATTTTTCACAGGTGACATGATGATCATCCCCCAAAAGACATATAAGTGCCTAATGTAACACTCATTAGCATTTATAATACAGTATAGAATGATTGCTGGATAAATTAATGACCAAATTATATTGCTTCGAGTGTAAGTTGGAAATGAATAATATAAAAATCGATTAAAATTAAAGGTGTGATTTTTCTTACAAAACAAAACTCAATTTTTAAAGGAAGGATGTTTTAAAGAATATGCAAATTTGTTGGGGGATTTCTATGTAGGTGTCGTTGACATAAGATGAGAGGTGAAGAACTGAGGTACGGAACACCAATATCAAAAATAGAACCCATTCTATTGTACTGTGTTCAGTACATTTGCTGTAAAAATGCCAACACATTGAGATGAAATGTGTAAAGCTGGTGTGTGACTAATGATAAAGTGCACAGCACTTGTTTAACAAGCAGCTCAGCGTTAGAACAGAGAAACAGAGAAGGTGTGCAGGGGACAGTGGAAGAGATCCGAGGAGGCCGGGAGGGGACCAGAGGAGGAGTGTGAGAGATGCCCAGCTCTAGGCGTTAGGATTGGATGTGTCCTCAGGAAGTTTTCTCATGGAAACCCGGAGGGAAAGGAAGACCTGCTGCGCTTACCATCACACCCCTGCCCTCTGACTCTCCTTTGTCCAAACACTCCTGTTCTGGAAGGAGAGGACCTGTGATCAGTGAACAGAAGCTGTGTCCACCCTGGATCTCAGCCAGCACCCTCCTCCAGAGGCCTAGAGAGGGACCAGCCATGACCATCTTTATATGGAAACATGCTTCCCACCTGCACATCACTCCCAGGCTCAAGGGGAAAACACAGCACCTGTGCTACTCAGAGACCGGGTTCTCATCTTCACTGACATCACTCTCTGAAAGTCAAAGCATTAATCAAAATGACCATGGAAATCTGGTCACTCCTCCTCTTGCTGGCATCCCTCAGCTGTGAGCATCTCCTGGGTCTGAGGAAGGTGGAGTTATGGGGTGACATCTGCGAAGTAGGTGTCTCATAGTTTCTCCTTCCCCAGGTGTCCTGCCCCAGGTGCGGGTGCAGGTGTCGGGCCCAGGACTATTGAAGACCCACCCCCTCACCTGCTCAGTCTCTGGATTCTCCATCACAAACCGTGCTGACTGCTGGGACAGGATACCTCAGCCCCCAGGGAAAGGGCTGGGGTGACTGGGGTGCTTTGCTTCTGGGAATAGCACAGCATACAAGTTGTCTCTCCAGAAATGACTCTCCACCTCCAGAGACACCTCACAAATTCAGTTTTCCCTGCAGCTCAGCTCTGTGATGACCTAGGATGCAGCCCTGTGTTACTGTCCCAGGAGGCGCAGTGAGAATTTAGGGTGAGTCCAGACACGACCCTCCCTTCAGGGGCCGCTCCAACCACCAGGGGGCGCACAGGGTCATCAGGAAACAAGAGGACCAACTTCAGGGCAGTTGCAGAAGTGACGGAGGGGTTTTCTTTAGAAGCTGGGGTTTCTCTACTGGATCACTGCCGACCCTGCAGCCTCCATCCGTAATGATTCCAGGGATCTTTCCATTTTCTGAACTTGGAAATTTATTTCATGGATTCAGGCTTGTCTTTCTTTCCCCACCTATCTTAGGACAGGCACAGAAATATTTCTTCATGGATTATGAGACCTGGACGACAGCACTGTCTGTGTCTTACCTGAGTACCCAGAAGGAGAAACAGGGCCAAGGCTGGACATGATTGTTTTAGTATTTACAACTTCCTACCTGTACTTAACTATTTCACAGTTTTACTTTGGGATGATATTTTATACCAAAATTAACTGATATTTAACATACAAAACATAACAATTTTTAATTTGTTTTATACATAGAATAGTTTGGGTTGAAAATTTTCAAATTACATTAATATAACCAAAATGCATGCAATTTGTTTCCCAGACACAGTATGACAGAAGTTACCAGACCTTCACCATTATCCATATCCCTCCCCTCAGGAGAGCACAGCTAATCGTCATTTCCTCTTGTTTCTTACAGGTTGGTTGTGCCACCTTCTCTCTCCTAAGCAAGGATGCTTGCAGGAAGGTCCACAAGTCCATCCCAGTGACCTGCTCAGTAAATTACAGAAAAATAAAAAGTAATAAAGTGGAAAAAAAAGTGTCATGGGAAAATTTTTTTTTTTTTTTTTCCTGTACGCGGGCCTCTCACTATTGTGACCTCTCCCGTTGCGGAGCACAGGCTCCGGACGCGCAGGCTCAGCGGCCATGACTCACGGGCCCAGCCGCTCCGCGGCATGTGGGATCTTCCCAGACTGGGGCACGAACCCGTGTCCCCTGCATCGGCAGGCGGACTCTCAACAACTGCGCCACCAGGGAAGCCCGGGAAAATATTTTTTGACATAAAACAGACTGCCGGTTATTTCAATAGCAAAAAGGTGTTTATTCGGGACAAACCAAGAATTACAGTTTGGGGACTGATGAGCCATGTGCAAGTCCCCAGTAAAGATGGAGAGAATAACTCTTTTATCGAGGTAAAAAGGGATTTGCGAGAGCTATAGCGAACTGTGTTCAATTTTTTTGTTGCTGTTGTCTGAGTTCTTGACAGAAAGAAGAGGTAAACTTTCTTCTCCTTCTTGGATTCTGAGCTCACCGAAGGGCATGACAAATCTGCCTTCTGTTCACCCAATTTTATTTATTTGAGGTTTCTCTTTATTATTATTGTTATTGTTGTTATTTTACATTTTCTACTTTTTTTACGTCTGTCTGCTAATTTTAATCAGAGGTAATATCTGAAATAGACAATAACCTTTGGAACCAATTCAATATAATTTTATGAATTTCTCTCCATGACTTGTTGTAATTATCCCACCATAACAAATTTCATTGTAGAGAAAAGCTTATCTTTTTAGTTTTTGCTTTTTAATTTTTTAATTAGTATATTTTATTGAAGTATAGTTAATTTACAATATTGTGTTAATTTCAGGTACACAGCAAAGTGATTCAGTTATACATACATATATGCATATATATTCTTTTTCAGATTCTTGTCCCATGTAGGTTATTACAAAATATTGAGAAAAGTGCCCTGTGCTATACAGTAGGTCCTTGTTGATTATCTATTTTATATATTGTAGTGTGAAAATGTTAATCCCAAATTCCTAATTTATCACTCCTTCCCACCTTCCCCTTTGTTAGCCATAAGTCTGATTTTCAAGTCTCTGAGTCTGTTTCTGTTTTGTAAATAAGTGTTTATATCATGTTTTAGATTCCACATGAAAGTGATATCATATGTTATCTGTTTTCTTTATCTGACTTCACCTAGTGTGATCATCTCTAAGTCCAGTCACATTGCTGCAAATGGCGTTATTTCATTCTTTTTATGGCTGAGTAATATTCCATGGTGTTTTATATATATATATTTATATATATATATATCTCACATCTACTTTATTCACTTATCTGTTGATGGACATTTGTGTTGCTTCCATGTCTTGACTATTGTAAATAGTGCTGCAATAAACATCGGGGTTCATATATCTTTTTGAACGATGGTTTTCTCCAGATATATGCCCAGGAGGGGAATTGCTGGATCATATGGTAGCTCTATTTTTAGTTTACTTTTTAAGGAACCTCCGTACTGTTCTCCATGACAGTGGTATCAATTTACATTCCCACCAATAGTGTACGAGGGTTTCCTTTTCTCCACAACCTGTCTAGCATTTATTATTTGTAGACTTTTTGACGAAGGCCATTCTGACTGGTGTGAGGTGATATTTCATTTAGTTTTGATCTGCATCTCAAATAAGTAGCTATGTTAAGGATCATTTCATGTGCCTTCTGGTCATCTGAATATCTTCTTTGGAGAAATGTCTATTTAGAACTTCTGCCCATTTTTTGATTGTATTTTTTCTATATTGGGCTTCAGGGGCTGTTTGTATATTTTGGAGATTAATGCCTGTCGGTTGCATTGTTTGCAAATATTTAATACATTCTGTGGGCTGTCTTTTTTTTTTAAATTTCCTTTGCTCTGCAAAAGCTTTTACTCTTAATTAGGTCTCATTTGTTTATTTTTGTTTTTATTTCCATTATTTTAGGAGACAGATCCAAAAGGGTATTGCTGTAATTTATGTCAAAAGTGTTCTGCAGGGCTTCCCTGGTGGTGCAGTTGTTGAGAGTCCGCCTGTCAATGCAGGGAACATGGGTTCGTGACCCGGTCCGGGAGGATCCCACATGCCGCGGAGCGGCTAGGCCCGTGAGCCATGGCCGCTGAGCCTGCGTGTCCGGAGCCTGTGCTCCGCAATGGTAGAGGCCACAACAGTGAGAGGCTCGCGTACCGCAAAAAATAAATAAATAAATAAACTGTTCTGCCTATGTTTTCCTCTAAGAGTTTTATAGTATCCGGTCTTACATTTAGATGTTTAATGTATTTTGACTTTATTTTTGTGCATGGTATTAGGGAGTGTTCTAATTTCATTCTTTTCTACATAGCTGTCCAGTTTTCTCAGCACCACTTATTGAAGAGATTGTCTTTTCTCCATTTTACACTCTTGTCTCCTTCGTCATTTGGTTAATTGACCAGATGTCTGTGGGTTTATTTTTGGGCTTTCTATCCTGTTCAATTGATCTATACGTCTATATTTCTGACAGTTCTATACTGTTTTAATGACTGTAGGTTTGCAGTATTTTCTGGATTCGGTGAGCCAGATTCCTCAGCTCCTTTTCTCTTTCCCAAGATTGCTTTGTCTATTTGCGTGTTTTTTCTGTTTTCATACAAATTTCAAAAAATTTTGTTCTAGTTCTGTGAAAAATGCCATTGGTAATTATTGGGATTGGGTTTAATCTGTAGATTACCTTGGGTAGTATAATCATTTTCACATTATTGATTCTTCCAATAAAAAAACATGGTGTATCATTCCATCTGTTTGTGTCATCTTGGATTTCTTTCATCAGCATCTTATAGTTTCCACAGTACAAATATGTTGCCTCCTTAAGTAGGTTTACTCCTAGGTGTTTTATTCTCTTAGAATCGACAGTAAATGGGATTGTTTCCTTAACTTCTATTTCGGATCTTTCATTGTTAGTGTATAGAAATGCAAACGATTTCTGTGTATTATTTTTGTAACCTGCAAATTTACCAAGTTCATTTATGAGTTCTAGAAGTTTCCTGGTAGCATCTTCAGGATTTTCTATGTATAGAATCATGTCCTGTGAAAACAGTGACAGTTTTACTTCTTCGTTTCCAATTTGGATCACATTTATTTCTTTTTCTTCTGTGATTGCTGTGGCTAGGACTTCCAAAACTATGTTGAATAAAGGTTTCAAGAGTGGACATCCTTTTCTTGTTCCTGATCTTAGAAGACATGCTTTCAGCTTTTCACCATTGAGTTTGATGTTAGCTGTGGCTTTGTCATATGTGTCCTTCATTATTTTGAAGTAGGTTCCTTCTATTCCTACATTCTGGATAGTTTTTATCATAAATGGATATTGAATTTTATCATGAGTTTTTTCTGCATCTATTAACATGATCATATGGATTACATTCTTCAATTTGTTGATGTGGTTTATCACAGTGATTGATTTGTGGATTCTGACAAAAAATTTTCCTCCCTGGAATAAATCCCACTTAATCATGCTGTACGATCCTTCTAATGTATTTTTGGATTCAGTCTGCTACTACTTCATTGAGGATTTTTGCATTTATGTTCATTATGTTCATAACATTATGTTATGTTTTGCATTTATGTTTGACCTGTAATTTTCTTTTTTTGTGATATCTTTGTCTGCTTCTGTATTACAGTGATAGTGGCCTCAAAGAATGAGTTTGGAAGTGTTTCTTCCTCTGCAATTTTATGGAATATTTTCAGAAGGATGGGTGTTACTTTCTATAAATCTTTGGTAGAATTTGCCTGTGAAGTCTTTTGGTCCTGAACTTTTGTCTGTTCAGGATTTTTTAATCACAGATTTGATTTCAGTACTTTTAATTGTTCTGTTCCTATTTTCTGTTTCTTCTTGGTTCAGTCTTGGGAGATTGTACCTTTCTAAGAATTTGTCCATTTATTCTAGGTTGTCCATTTTATTGGCATATAGCTGCCTGTAGTAGTCTGTTACTTTTCTTTGTTTTTCTGTGGTGTAAGCTGTAAATTCTCATCTTCATTTCATTGAAACTTTTCATTTTTCATTTCATTTCATTTACTGATTTGGATCCTCTCCCTTTTTTTTTAATGAATCTGGCTAAATGTTTACCAATTTTCTTTACCTTTTCAAAGAACCAGGTTTTAGTTTCATTGATTTTTCTATTGTTTGTTTCTATTTCATTTATTTCTGCTCTGATATTTATGATTTCTTTCCTTCTACTTACTTTCTGTTTTTTGTTCTTCTTTCTCTGGTTCTTTAGGCATAAGGTTCCATTGTTTATTTGAGATTTTTCTTGTTTTCTGAGGTAAGATTTTTTTGCTAAAAACTTCCCTTTAGAACTGCATTTGTTGGATCTCATAGGTTTTGGATAATCATGTTTTCCTTTTCAATTGTCTCTAGGATGTTTTTGATTTCCTCTTTGATTTCTTCAGTAGTCCATTTGCTGTTTAGTAGCTTATTGCTTAACCTCCACCTGTTCATGTTTTTTGTCTTGTTTTTTGTTGTTGTTGTTGTTGATTTCTTTTTCTTTAAGATTTTTTAAATGTGGACCATTTTTACAGTCTTTATTGAATTTGTTGCAATATTGCTTCTGTTTTATGTGGTTTTTTTTTTTTGGACGCGAAGCATGTGGGATCTTGGCTCCCTGACCAGGAATCGAACCCACACCCCTGCATTGGAAGTTGAAGTCCTAACCACTGGACAACCAGGGAAGTCCCTGTAGTTGGTTATTAGTCTTTTAGTATTGTGGTTTAAAAAAAGATGCTCGATATAATTGCAGTTTTCTTAAATTTATGGAGAGTTATTTTGTGGTTCAGCATGTGATCTATCCTGGAGAATGTGCCATGTGCGGTTGAAAATAATGTGTAATCTGCTACTTTCAGATGGAACACTCTATAGAGATCAGCTAAGTCCATCTGATCTATTGTGGTTTTTCTTTATTATTATTATTAGTATTTTACATTTTCCAACTCTGATCAAGATATGTCTCTAAAAAGGTCACAGATCAAGCCTTGGGCTTTCCGGTGTGTGTGGAGGAGGGGTTGTTTGTTTTTTGTTTTGTTTGGATTTTTGTCTCTCAGTGCCAGGAAGAAACTTTTCTGGGTGTAATGTTTCATGTCGGAGGGAAAGTGCACAGAGTGAAAAACAGTTGAGGTCACATTTCAATAACAAGGACAGGTGAGAGAGAGCTCTTAGGAGTTTTTACCTAAAGTCCCTATGTTATCAAGATCATAGATGTTGGAAATCACTGGACATGTTACATTATATTCAAAGGTTTGGCAGAAATATGTCCAATAGGTCTGGTCCAGATATCTTGGAAATCTCTCATAAGATATCATTTTCAATTCTAAATTCTTTATGTTCAGGTCACCTTTGATGTGCAGGTCCATTCAGGGCTCAGCTCTCTTTTTAGGTGTGTCGTGTGAATCCAAGTTCCTATTCTCTGGAGACTCGTGGCACAGGGGATGGTTAGAAGTGCTTGGTAGGGACTTTCCAGGGAGGTTGAAGCGTTCTTCTGGAGGTGACTTTTCCAATACATAAACTTTGCAGGTTGCAATATATGATGCTTAAGTCTTCATCTCCTGAGAGCCACTGTGAAGAGATTGCTTCAGAGGGCTTTCTTGTAAATGATCAGGAGTCAGGAACTGGTCCATCCGTGTGAAGCACTCATGAGGGACGTCATTGGTGATGCAGCGGGGAGAGCAGCTGTGTGAAGTTCACACAACAAACACGAGTTAATGTTGGAGCAGCTAACAAAAGGACGTCTTAGAGGTGAGACGGCTTACTGAAAAACGTTGAGTGTGATGAGTGGTCTTAACCAAAAGGGCAGTGGCCATAATGTTTCTAAGGCAATGCGGTTATCCCCATGACATAGCATCCAGTTTCTGGCTGTAGCACCCTATATATCTGTGGTGGTCCCTGTGATTTTTAGTGAGTACCCGAATATGTTCCCTTCCTTTATTTATACAAAAAAACAAAAAATGAATCTGGTAATTGGGGCATCCACAAGCATGTGGCTTCTTCTAACTCTCCTTTAAGGACTTGAAATCTGTCTCATCTGCTTCCTCCCATAAAACTGGGTCTGGATTGTTACTGTTGAGAAAACTCACCTAGATTTGGCCATAAGAGAGAACTATGGAACCCAATCTCAACAATAATAAACAAGCCCAAGAAAAACCTCACATTAGGAACTTAATTTTGAGTTTTAGGAAGCTTTGGAGACCATGAAGCCTCTCTGGATATAAGTATAGCACTTGTTCTGATATCAGATGCACAAAATATCATATATGAGTTTAGGCAAACTGCAATTTTTCTGTAGTGAGCTGTCGTCCCTGTAAGGCTAAAATTTCAATAAGAGGATGCTGTCTTCCAGCAAGATAGTCTGAGAAGCAGAGAAAGAAGCGAATCATCCATATATTGCAACAAAATAGAACTTCTAGAACATTTTATATCATCCAGATCAGTCTTCAGGATTATCCAGAAATAAGAAGGTCTCTCAATAAAACCCTGAAGCATTCCCTTCCAGAAAAATATTTATTCTTCCCATTGGAGACAAAAAGGTATTGGTAGTTTTATCAACTGGAATACTAATGAATGTACTGCTTAAATTACTTACAGTAAAAAAATATTTCCAGTGGGAATGGAGTTTAGTGTCATAAGAGGGTTAGGCACAACAGAGTGTTTCAGGCTTACAATACAGTTTATTGCTCCAAGGTTCTGGACATACCTCCACTCTTGGTCCTTAGGTTGTCTCTCCAGGAAAATAGGAGTATTTCAGGGACAAGTACAAGGGATAATGAGGCCTTGAGACTTGTAATCTTCTCTTATGCACTCTGTGGCTTCAAGGGCTTCTTTTCTTGTAGGATGTCAATTAATCCTAAGAAGGTGTTTAGGAGAATCTGTTAGTATCTTGAAGGGAGTTGTGGTGTGAATTTTGCCAGTGTCAGCTAGAGATTTTGCCCACAGGGAAGGTGATAACTGATTCAAATGTAGCAAATAATCAGTGATTCCAGAATTAGCTTTAGTACCATCAGAAGCAGAATAAAAAAAGATGTCTATGGGTCATTTAATTAATACGGTTAGTTACTTTCATGGCTATTATCAACTTCTAGAATTATTTCCCCTTTTTGTAGATAAAGAAATTCTAGCATGACACTTCACTAAAAAGTCTCAATCTTAATAAATGGATAGGGGTGGAGTAACTAAGGAGAACAAGCTGTGTATCTCTCAAAAGGCCTAAACACAAAGGAATAGGTTCAGAGGCACGCACCTCCTGAGGTTCATTACAGATCCCCACCATTTAAACTGTTCTACTTCTCTGAAGCAGGGGCTGCTGTAAGTAGTTGAGTTCAGCACCAAGAGTATGGTTCTGGTGCCAGTTAGGACTGGAAGAGATTCATCCCCAATCTGGAGAAGTGTTTGCCCAAGCCTGTTAAGAGAAAAGATTGGGGGCTTCCCTGGTGGCGCAGTGGTTGAGGGTCTGCCTGCCGATGCAGGGGACACGGGTTTGTGTTCCGGTCCGGGAGGATCCCAAGTGCCGCGGAGCGGCTGGGCCCGTGAGCCATGGCGGCTGGGCCTGCGCGTCTGGAGCCTGTGCTCCGCAGCGGGAGAGGCCACAACAGTGAGAGGCCGCGTACTGGAAAAAAAAAAAAAAAAAAGAGTGAGAAAAGGTTGGGAAGAGTCCCTGTATTTCCTCGGAGCCCTGAATTGAGAATTAGGAGGATGATGGAAATGCTGGTTAGAGGGGTGACTGTGTCTGAAGTGCACACATATGTAACAGTCTCTTTTCCAATGGCCTACATCTTTGCAATAAAAGCAGAAGCCAAGAGGTTTTTTTTTTTTTCAAGACCTTCATTTGCCAGAATTGCACTTTAAGAATTTTGGAAATCTTCCTTTTAGGTGTCTCATCTATGCTGTGATAGAGCTATCTACATCTGGAGTGGACATAATTTCCATTCCATCTTGGTTCTTCTCATGAGAATGGAAAAGTCCTTGTTCAGCCCATTGATAAACACAGAGTTAAAGGGAGCCCGGGTGGAATAAACATCTGAAGAAGCCCATAATTTTCTTTTAAAATTTTCTGAGGTTGCTTGTAATAGTCATGAAGAGCTTCACTAGATTTTTGTGAGCTAGCCTGAATTTTCTCCCAAACATTAAGTTTGAAAAAGCCCTAGGAATTTCCCAATGAAGTTGCCTAGCAATTGCTAGAGCCTGATCAAATAATAAGTTAGTGGGCTGCTCTCCTGACTGTAATTCTAAAGAACTTTTAAGGTGCTCCCAGTAATGAGTTTGCATCCAATGCTAGACCTGGCCTTCACCAACAAGACTAGGAACTCGATGATATAAGTCAGAGACACCAGGTTGATGAGTCTGAATGACCAGGTTAAATTTCTCAGTGAGGACCTTTGGTTTCTTTGGAAAACTCTTTGATGATTGCTTGTAGTTCAGCTTTAGTCCAGGGAATATAAGACTTAGGATATTACCCTCTGGATCCTCAGGAGGATTAATTTTAAAAAGACAGGTCCCGACAAGCTCAGAGAAACATTTTGTGGAGAAAATTTGAGAAAATGGGAAGTTTGGTGAGATAATTTCTATGGAAGAATGAGGGTATAGAGAAGGTGTAGGGGTCAAGAAGAGAAGGAGGAAGATGGTGCTGAAGGTGAAGCCTGATGCTTCAGAAGCCAATTATTCTTTCTTTAGTCTGTGCTTCCCTCCATTAATCTTATTATCTTATTTTACAAAGAGACAATTGTAGGCTCCTAATAATGTTTGAAAGCCTCAGAATAATAATGGAAATAAGTTTTCCATTCAGTTTCGTAAATTTTAGAGCTATATTGGTCCAATTTACTTCTAAGAAAAGTAAGTTTGAAGATTTCAAATTTCCCCGTAATGGACAGTGATATACAAATTTCATTGAAGTATGAATTTCCTTTCACCAGGTCAGTCCATTTCATGAGAAATTTGAATAAGGAAGGTGCCTCATTTAAAAACAGAAAATAAGCTGGGGTCCCTGTAGGGGTGGAGGCCTCAAAATATTTAGATAATGGGGAACCCATTACTCAAAGGGTTTTCGAGAGAGTAAGAAAAAAATTTCACACAGCTTAAATGATCAAACAGCTCAAAGAGACAGTGGGCCTAATACCAGCCAGTTCTAAGGGAGCAGTCTGGTTCTGAAGGACCCAGGATGAAGGCTGCTGAGCCCAATTTCAATAGAACAGCCCCTACTCCCAGCAAATGAGCTGAAGGACATCCAACCAGTTCCAGGTGCAACAATCTGATCTTAAAATCAGGCTGATTGAGAAATAAATACGCACACATAATACAAGGACTTATCTAGAAATGATGAAACTTGAAATAGATCTCAAATAAGCCCTGGAGAGCTTCATAGTGCAAATATGTGGAAACTGGAAGCCAAGGGAAAAATTTACCCTCAAACTAAAGGGTGGGTGAAAAAAGCAGCAGGCAAAACTGGGTTCAATGCAGGTCCAACACCTCTTTGCTCAACAGTCTCGAGTCATAGAGGAGTCTTCTCCTAATCCACATGAGCCACCAAAAGTTGACCAGCACAAATAAATGGCCAGTTATTTCCTCAGGAAAAGAGGATTTATCTAGAACCAACAAATGCTTCAAATTCAGTGTCCGCAACCATGGTGCCCTCCTGCAAGTCTCAGCATAAACGGAAAGAAGAACCCTTTTAGAGAGGAGAAATGATGTTGGGAGGGCTCCAGTGAACAAAGAGCCCATGGCTTTTCATTGGATGCGTTGTGACAATATCTCCCTGGCTGAGTCCTTGCCAGGAAAGGAGAGGACTCTTTCTTCTTTCTAATGGCTTCTGCTGTCATTGTATGATATGAGATCCCACACTGCATGTCACCCAACTCCATTTAATTGAGGTTTTTCATTTATTTATTTATTTATTCCAAAATGTACCAGTTTGGATTAATTTTGTATTAGAAGTTAGTTTTGTTTGGAATACGTAGCCACAATTTCTTGACCGAATATTTTCGAATGCAGATAGGAGACGTGTGTGAGTCTTTGCAATATATGTGTGTGTGTTTGTGTGTTGTTTGTGTGAGTTGGCATGGACATGTGTGTATACTTGGGTGGGGGGGGGTGTCCTCAATCATCTGCTCTCAACTTTTCTGAAGTCCACACCCCATTCTGAGCTTATGCTCTCAAGCCTTCATAAGGGGAAATACAGAGACCATCTGATGGACCTCTCCATGTGGTTAACATGAAGCCCACCACCATCTGTCCTTCTCCCTCCCATCACAGTGGTAGGGCTCTCTCGGTGGGAACATCACTGGTGACCTGGGAAAGAATACAACTTAATCTCAGCACTTCTTTTCACCATCACCCATTGGTCATCTCTAATAGATATTCCCTCCAGCATTATAATATGATCTAGTCTCCAGACATAATTACCTTCAGTTACCCACACATAGACAAAATAACTTTTTTAGTGCAAGTGACCTAACACATTTTCCTAGGGGTAAATAGACCCTAACAGCACACCCCCACCCACTGAAACATAAAGACACTGCTTATATTTCCTTCTATGTGAACACGAATTTGTATAGGTCTCCTCCAGTCCACCAGCTCAGGAAGTCCAGGTCAGATGCTAGTGCCTCTGTTCAAATGCAGGCCCTGCTTCCACCTGGTGAATAACGGGCTCACCTGGTTCTAGGTGTTGGATGCCATCCCTTCCCCTCCCCTGTCCCACAGCTCATGTTTCAGGTCCAGACAACAGGGGCCAGACTTGTCCTGTGATTCTTGCTCATCCTGTTTTAGTTCACTGTCCTATTGTCTACATTCAGGAAGGCAGATTCTTTATTATTTAATTTTCTCTAGTAATATAATTGAAAAAGCTACAAGCAATATGGTATATTTAGGACTCTGTTGATGAAACAGTATGGAAGAAAGGGCTTCTCACAGACAGCAGGTTCCACATCAGTCAGTGGGTGAGATCACTCGGCTGAGAGAGAGCTGACCTGCTCCAGACCCACATCTCAGGGCAGGAGTGGAGCCAGTGCTACATGTACAAGGATGTCAGTCAGCGATGGGGACTCAAATTGGTCTTCTGGTTCCCAGGAGACATAACAACACTGATGACACTCATGACAACCATCTAGATTGCTGGCAAGCCCACTATACAGTTCAGAAAGCTGTTACTATCGTGGTCTACAACATACATCCTTGCAGATTGAAATGCAGATGGTGAGGCCACATCCTCAGTGCCCACAGTGAGATGGGATGGAGCTGTGCTCTGCTCTCCAGCACGACTTACTTACTTATACGACCTCAGGCACAGTCCCAGGACTCAGTGACTCAGGGACTTGGGAAGCTGCTCTCAGGTGGACTTTTCAAGGGAACCTGCTTCCTGAGGTGGGGGCTTTCCTCTGACCATGACACCCTCATGCTCTGCAAGCCATTCACTGTGAAGGTTTACTTCCACGATTCATGTATGTTCTCTCACCCAGTGTGGTGGGAAATGTGTTCCCTGACCTCCAATGTCACTGGCTGTGACAGAGGGAGTTAGAAATAAACACTTCTAGAAGGAGTGAGTCTGTTAGGGAAAGTCAGGGTTAACCCAGACACAAACCTCCCTACACGGGGGCCCATAACCACCAGGGGGCACGCAGGACCCAACAAGTACAGGGCTGAGGCCTGGGGCAGGTGCAGATAAGGGCTGGGAGGGGATTATTTTTAGAACCTGTGCTTTCCTCTTCCTGCCCAGGAGCTCCACCAGAGACCCTGCTCTGTATCCTAATGTTTCATTGTTGTGGATTATGTTGTGTCTAGAAAATTTTGTGTGCATGTACATATTTGCTTAGTTTTTATTTTTATTATAGTTGTGTATATATATTTATTCATATGCACACACACATATAATACTCAAGAATTAAGGTTGTTTTTCATTTCTTTAGTTTTCTTTTTCTCAAAGGAGCTCAATATAACCCTGCGGCTCACCATAATGTTCAATTTGAGCCTGAAGTTCGTGAAAGTTGTAAATATCCTGAGAATGCACATGAGATTTTTAAACAGTATTAATTGTTGTTTTCCTTTTGTACATGTGGAAGGAAGAGACACACCCTCCTGCTTTCAGGCAACCTGCACAAACAGTTTGAATTCGGCAGCAGGCAGTGTTATAGACTCCAATGCCAGAGCGCCCCGATACTGCACGTGCCGTGATCCTCATTATTCACAGATTCCATATCCGCAACTTCACCTACTTCTAGCTTTTATGAGCACCCCAAAATAAACACTGTCATTTCGTGGTCATTCACGGACATTAACAATGTGGCCGGTTGTTTGAATCACCCAACACACATGCACATGCAGACACACACACACATTCCCAGCTGAGGTTAGTCAAGGTGATGCTCTCTAATCTTGTTTCTACTCCCGTCATGGAACTGAGCACTTTCTGGGGTCACATTAGCGCCATGCTTTTCACATTTCTGGGATTCTTGGCGACTGTTTAAAGTAGTCCCAGGCATAGGACTGAAGAACAGTCTAGTGTCTCTACGCACAAATGGCTGTGAGTGGACTTAGGGAAGATATACATGAGAGATCAGCTTCATTCAGGCATGAGGTACATGGCCATGGGTGGTGAAAATGATATTCATGTTTCCAATATAAAGCTCATCTAAAACATGAAGACAAAACTCGCTGTTGCATATTTGAGGCAGTCTTGGAAACTTGGCTTAATTCCAAATGCAGCATGGCAAGTGGGGGCGTATGGCCAAGAAGAGGGTGGGGTGGAGTGGACAGGAAATTATTAAGAGAAGAAATACAGGCTAAGGGGATTCTGGTTCCATAGACTCAAAAGGATTCTTGCTAAAGGGAGACCAGGGTGATCCGATATCATGTGGGTGACAGGAGGTTTGATGGCTTTGATCAAATACTGAGGGTGATCAGAGTTCAAGGGTGGGACATTCTCATTATTCTCACCGAGCAGGGCTCTTGACAAAACCTGGCCACGCAAATATAAACACAGAAGCCCACAGCTCAAGACTAGTTAAGAACAGCATTACAAGGAGACTGTTGGCTAAGGGGTGGTCAAGGGTGTTTGTCACACTTAAGAAGAGTAATAATGAACATACAAGTAAACCAGGGCTGCACACAGACTACAGAGAAAAGACCATCTGTTTACTCAGTGAGAAGAGGTCCATCTGCAAGGAAAGGAGAAAGACCTGAGAAGGACCCAAGCCTGCTGACACCTGATCTCAGAGTTCTGGCATCCAGGTTTGAGAGAAGCCAACTAATACACCTATAATATAGACATATATGGAAAAGTAAGTATCATATTGGAAAAGAAACATCATCCATTCTTCAGAGGTGATATGATGATCATCCCCAAAAAGACATATAAATGCCTAAAGTAACAGTCTTTAGAATTCATAATTGGGTATAAAATGATTGGTGGATAAATTAATGACCAAATTTTATTTCTATAAGTTGGAAATGAATAATAATAAAATGAATTAAAATTAAAGGTATGATTTTTTTCTTACAAAAGAGAACTCAAATTTTTAAGGGAGGAGGTTTTAAAGAGTATGCAAAATTTTTCGGGGGATTTATACGTAAGTATCATTGACATAAGATGAGAGGTGCAGAACTGAGGTACAGAACAACAACAAATGAATAGAACCCATATCGTTGAACTGTGTTCGCTCTATTTACAATAAATATGCCGACAGAGTGGGATGAAATGTGTAAAGTTGGTTGTGTGACTAATGATAAAGTGCACAGCACTTGTTTAACAAGCAGCTCAGAGTTAGAACAGAGAAACAGAGAAGGTGTGCAGGGGGCAGAGGAGGAGATCCGAGGAGGCCGGGAGGGAACGAGAGGAGGAGTGTGAGAGATGCCCAGCTCTAGGTATTAGTGTCAGATGTGTCCTCAGGAAGTTTTCACATGAAACCCTGGAGGGAAAATAAGACCTGCTGCGCTTACCGTCACACCCCTGCCCTCTGACTCTCCTTTGTCCAAACACTCCTGTTCTGGAAGGAGAGGACCTGTGATCAGTGAACAGAAGCTGTGTCCACCCTTGATCTCAGCCAGCACCCTCTTCCAGAGCCCTAGAGAAGGACCAGCCAGGACCATCTTTATATGGAAACATGCTTCCCACCTGCACATCTCTCCCAGGCTCAAGGGGAAAACACAGCACCTGTGCTACTCATGACCGGGTTCTCATCTTCACTGACATAACTCTCTGAAAGTCAAAGCATTAATCAAAATGACCATGAAATCTCCTGGTCATTCCTCCTCTTGCTGGTATCCCTCAGCTGTGAGCATCTCCTGGGTCTGAGGAAGGTGGAATTATGGGGTGACATCTGCAAAGTGGGTGTCTCATTGTTTCTCCTTCCCCAGGTGTCCTGCCCCAGGTGCGGGTGCAGGTGTCGGGCCCAGGACTATTGAAGACCCACCCCCTCACCTGCTCAGTCTCTGGATTCTCCATCACAAACCGTGCTGACAGCTGGGACAGGATATCTCAGCCCCCAGGGAGAGGGCTGGGGTGACTGGGGTGCTTTGCTTCTGGGAATAGCACAGCATACAACCTGTCCTCCAGAAATGACTCTCCACCTCCAGAGACACCTCACAAATTCAGTTTTCCCTGCAGCTCAGCTCTTCTGGGAATAGCACAGCATACAAGCTGTCCTCCAGAAATGACTCTCCACCTCCAGAGACACCTCACAAATTCAGTTTTCCCTGCAGCTCAGCTCCGTGATGACCTAAGACCTGTCTTACTGTCCCAGGAGGCGCAGTGAGAAGTCAGGGTGAGTCCAGACACGACCCTCCCTGCACGGGCCGCTCCAACCAACCACCAGGGGGCGCAAAGGGTTATCAGGAAATAAGAGCACCAATTTCAGGAGAGGTGCAGAGGATGGCATGGAGGGATTTTCTCCCAGAAGCTGTGGTTTCTCCACTGGATCATTGTCGCCCCTGGAAGCCTCATCTACAATGATTCCAGGGAACTTTCTTGTCTCTAAACTTGAGACTTTTTTTCATGGAGTCAGGCTTGTCTGTCTTTCGCCATCTATCTTTGGACGAGCCGCACAGAAATATTTCTTCATGAGACCTTTATTTGAAGATTAGATCACTACTTTCTGTTAGTAGTTGTCAACTTTTTAATCGTTTAATGACATAAATAATTTTTACTGTTGAACTTTAAATCTGCTTTCCACCATCAGATGGATTTCCAATTCCTCTCATCTGAAAATCTCTCCAGTTCTCTCTGATGCAATGCCTTTCACTTGAATACTATGAGTCATGTTGATATTAGGAAATTGATGTCCATATAGCACTGCAGTCATTCTCCCCCCAGAGGACATTTTGAAACATCAGGACACAGGCTGGGCTGTAATGTGTGGGCTGTGTTTCCTGTACCTTGTTATCTAGTGTGGAGATTGATAATAGATAATTAGATAAAACAAAGAGATAGATAAAAGGGAACAGAAACAGGTATATCCTAATCATACGGAAAATAACCATAAAAACTGACGACTTAACCCATTTTTAGGGAGTAGTAAAGGCTCGAATGTGTAAAGATGATACAAGCACCCGTATGAAGTTATTTGTATTAACATAAATATTTAAATAATTTTTGTAAATACTTTTCTAGCTCACTCCTCAATCCCATGGTGAGTGTCTGGTTTCCTCTCTAAGAAATCGACAAATATATTCCAATTGGCTGCCTGTGACATTCCTTCCAGCAAGCAGATGAGGGGCCTTTTGCTCTACATCATCCCCAATATTTGAATTTCTTATTATTTTGTGCTTTAACTGTTGTAATAAGTGAGTAGCAGTATCTCATCATCGTGTTATTTTATGTATCCTTAATGAAGAATCTTGTTGAAACCTTTTATCTCTTCTTTGTGGAAGTATCTTCAGAACACTGGCACAGTGTTCATTATTTTCATTTTTTGTTGCTGTTGTTGAGCTGTGAATTTGCTGCATATTCATGATACAAGTCCTTTATAAATATGATATTAGAGAGCACATTCTCCAAGTCTGTGCTTTAATTCCCTTATCAGAGAAGTTATTGTTGCTCTTGCTGTTGTTGTTTTCAGCACAGAATTTTTTATGGATACAGAAAAATTACAAATTTATTTTATGAATGATGTTTGTGATATTATACCTAAAAATTCATCATGAAACTCAAGGACACCCATAATTTCTGCCACGTCCCCACGCCAGGCCACATTCACGGATGGAGGGTTAATCCACCTTCCTGAAGGGAGGATGACCAGATGAGTTACCTGAAGTTGTTCCTTAAGGGAGATGTATCCTACCTTCCCCATTAGATATACTTATTCAATCTCTTTATATAAGTATGAATCAAGATATTTGTTTCAGACCTTGTGTTAGGTTATATTCTAAGGCATTTTCTTTGCTTCTGTAATTGTTACCGCTTGTCAGCCATGGGGAGCTCTTTCAGATTGTCTCCTGCAACCTCTTTACAGGCCGCCATCCATTTGTGTGAACTCTTCCTTACATTCTGGTGCTACAAATATCCGCAGGATAATCATGTGTATTCTCTTCTCTGGCCCTAGAATAAGCCATGCCTCAGATGAGTTGTGGATCCTTTTCCGGAGAATAGTATTAGGAATCAGAAGATTGTGTATTAGGATACTAATGCTGGTGTCCTGTCCACTGGGGGCATTGCCTCTAGACCCTATATGCTAACAGACCTAGGAAATATATCTGTGTGCACTACCCCACATATACACACACACGGCTGCAACTATCTCTGTATCTCACCTTCTGACCTGTATTAGGTAAATGTGAGATCACTCTTACATCTCCGATCCTAGTGCAACATCACATGAATAAATCCAGGCTTACGTCCTTGCTTGTCTGTTACTTTCTATCCAACAGTGAGATGTCTGGCTCCACCGATGCCATGCAGCTACTAACTGTTCAATTTCACATGCACAGTAGTACCAGAATTCTTAGCCTGACTCCTGTTGGAAATATCGATATCCAACAGGCTCTAGTGCTTCTGTGCAGTGGCTTAGAACTTGGCCTTCGGTCTCCACTCATTTCCAAAGTCACGTAGGTCAAAACCTATTTTCCCACCTTCTTCAGCCATCTTAGTTCACGGATTCACTATGACATTAGGTATCATCTATACAGTGTGCATCGTTCCATCCTTGAGTCTCTGAAATTCTAAGTGAAATTTATATTTGTATACAAAAAGATTCTGCGATTACTTTATATATTTTGACAAATTCATAGTGCAATGTTTCCACCACTGCAATTTCATAGAGAAGAAATTCACTATTCTTAAATGCTGTCAATGTTTCACTTACCAAAGGCCTTCTCCCCAAATTCCTGCTAAATGCTCATCTACTTGCTTTATATATAGACTTGCCTTTTCCCAAATGTGAAATAAGTGAAATTAAATGTCTTCAGACCGATTTTTTAATTAGCAATATGCACTTAGGATTCCTTCATGTCCTTTCATAGTATAATAGTTTAATATTTAAATTGCTGAATACAATGCCACAGCATGGATACATCAGGCATTTTTTATCTACTAATTTATGGAAGAACGTATTTGTTGCTTCCATTTTTTCTCAATTGTAAATGAACTGACCACAATAATTCATGGGCAGTCTATGGTGGAACTGGAAGTTTCAAGTCAGTTAGGTTAATATTAGGAGCCTGACTTCTGGGACCTTATATTAAGCCCTGTCCAGGTGGGTAAGTGATGGCCCTGAGGAAGGGCTCTGATGCAGAGACCTCTCGGCTGTCCCAGTCATCGTGCTGAAAGGAAGTCAGAGCCCAAGCAACGTCCACACGAGGTGGACACAAGGCCCGGCCCTCAGACCTGGCTGAGCCGCCAGCCTGCAGTCACGGTCACCCTCGCTTACACGTGAGTGTGCACCACAGGAGCAGGTCCTGCAGCTGAACTTGAGCCTCTCACAGTGACCCTGCATGGGGCAGGGTGGGCTTCTCCTCCAGGCCCTTCCTAAGCAGAGACAGTGAACAAAATAAAGAGCTGTTGTCAGTGTAAACTGGCAAGGGTTGTCGCAGGGTTTTGTGCATCAGTCAACACCTGGAACATTATTATTCATTTCTCCGTGCGATCCTATTTCACCATTTCATATGTGGTAAATAAACGGCACAGTAGGACTGGATGAGGGGACAAAGCTCACACTGTAAGTGGAGATGCTGTGAAACAGTGCAGATCCAGGTCCAGAGCCAAGGTCCTCCTCCCCATGAGACAGGAGGACCTAAGAGCTCAGGCAGGAATCCTGGGCTGTCCCAGGTAGGAAGACACACCTGTGTGAATAGAGAGGTAACACCATCTGATTCACACTTTAGCAGGACCACGTTGACACTGGTGAGGTAGTTAGTTAGGAGACATTGGGGCACTATTACACCTTAACCACACTCCACCTCGAGGCATCCCTTGCTAGTTTAATCTTGTAGTAGTTTTTATTCCATTCTGCAGCCTATGTCAGGATTAACATTCTTATTCTTTTTTATTCTGTGAGCACTTGTCTCTCTCCAAGATTTAAATATGTTGCTGTCTTAGTTCTATAATTATCTGATATATTGGTGAGATTTTGATAATGTGAAACCTGTCCCATTTTGAGGTTGTTTTAAGAACTTTAAATAAGAAGTATTTTCTCAACTTCTCATCTCTCTACATCTCCAAGACGAGTATCAACTTTATTGTAACACCCAGAAACTGGAAACTATTCCAATATCACACATCAGCTTAATAAATAAGCCAATCGCGCTATAATGAATCTTCAAATGCCACCTGTTATTCAAACCAATAATTCTTGATACACACAAAAACATGACAGTATTCACAACTATTTATGCTAAGTAAAATAAGCCATAACAATAAAAATACATATAATATGATCCCATTTTTATAAATTCTAGAAAATGAAAAGTAATCTGAAGTAACAACGGAAGATCAATGGTTATGTGGGGACAGGATGGAAGATAAGAAGTGACAGGAAGGAGGAAACCCAGAAACTACTGAAAATAATGACAGGAATTGACTTGTTCTCTCCTGATAATGCTGATGCCTACGTCACTATTTATCAGAGTGTTCATTCTGAGTATGTGCTCTTTAATATATGTCAAGAACCTCATTAAAGTAATTACAAATAAAAAAATGCATTATTTGGGAAGGAAGGAGTGAAGGAAAGATACTGAAACATAAGAGACTCTTGAAAATACTTCTCATGAACCCTGACCCCCTCCATGTATTTTAGGTAAACACTAGAAGAGAGCCAAGTCATCATGACCTCATTACATGAGGGGGATCTGCAATCCTCACCCGGCAAGTCCAATTCTGTCCAGGAGTAGGTTCAGGGGAGCAGCCTGGCCCAGAGCACAGGTACAGATGCTGGATCTAACGGTCACCCCGTGTTTCTCCTTGCACACTCCACTAACCCTCTATTCCTCTGGCTGTAGTTTACACCTGTAATATGAGGGTAACAGTGACAGCTACATCACAGGATGTGTGTGCATATATACAATGAAATATGGGTCCTAAGTGTTTACTCTGGAAGAATCACATAATGAAAGTTATATTTCCCAAATGCTATCAACACCACAAAATCCAAGACTCTCACACCTGCTCTGAACCCTGCCCTTTCTGAGGACATTCAATGACAAAGTCTCTTATATACTAGAAGGTCATGCAAATAGGGTCCTTCCTCTGCTGATATAAAGCAGCCCCAGCCCTGACCCTGCAGCTCTGGGAGAGGAGCTCCAGCCCGGGATTCCCAGGTGTTCCCATTCGGGGTTCAGGACAGAACACTCACCATGGAGTTTGGGCTGAGCTGGGTTGTCCTTGTGGCGATTTTACAAGGTAATTTCTGGAGAGCAAGAGATACTGAGGATGTGAGTGGATATGAGGGAGGGAATCAGTGGATGTGTGACAGTCTCCTAACAAGGATGTCTCTGTGTTTGCAGGTGTCCGGTGCGAGGCGCAGCTGGTGGAGTCTGGGGGAGGCCTGGTGCAGCCAGGGAGGTCTCTGCGACTCTCCTGTGCAGCCTCTGGATTTACTTTTGATGATTATGCCATGAGCTGGGTCCGCCAGGCTCCAGGGAAAAGCCTGCAGTGGGTGTCATCTATTAATTGGGATGGTGGTAGCACATACTATGCAGACTCTGTGAAGGGCCGGTTCACCATCTCCAGAGACAACTCCAAGAACACGCTGTATCTGCAAATGAACAGCCTGAGATCTGAGGACACGGCCGTGTATTACTGTGCGAGTGACACAGTGAGGGGAAGTCAGTGTGAGCCCAGACACAAACCTCCTTGCAGGGCGACAGGAGGGGGGATGCAGGGGGCACTCAGGACGTACAACTGTGTGTTTCATCCGCAGGAGCAGGTGCAGATGGTAGTTAAATGCTGCTTTCCTGTCAGGGTCTGGGGTTTCCTCTCCATATAGCAGTTTTCTTTGGAGAACCTCTTTGTTACTCATCCATGGTTCTTTACTTACACACTCAGTTTCTGATTAGAAAGACTTTTTGAAATAGGAAAAAAAAAGTCATATAGGAAAGGCAGAGACTCACTTAAAGTTAGATTTTCAGGTTTTCCATTGTCTAAATCTTGTCTAAATTAACTCGTTTCTAACGAATCACAGCAGATTTATAAATGGTTGAACATATTCCTCCTCTCTCATTGTGAAATCTCACGGTGCCCTACTGATAGACCAGCTGTCCCTGCCAGGATGCTGGCTCTTGACCTGCCTGCTAACCTCGTGACTGAGAAGCATAAATGAGCTGAGCAGCCCCGGATCCTCAAAGGGGTCGCTGGGAATGATGCCAGTTAGAGGGGACGTAGGGGGGTGGGGTTTCTACATGTGTTCCTTGCTTCCAGGTCCAATAGAATCCCTATACACTTAGATAATACCTGCATCTTGTTCTACTGTGCAGTTTATTTTATGTCAAATATTCATTGTCAAAGCTATTACCAATAGGTACATATGTAGTTAGTTGGGAAAGGTTATAGTCAGGTGGATAATAACATGAATTTTCAGAAACTGCTGAAAACAAATCTATTCTTTTTTTCACCACAGCATCTTAGGTGAACACTAAAATGCTGGAAAATCACACAGGTTCCCATTCTATGAAGAGTCCTGCAGCCTCACAGGCAGGCCCACCTCTGGCCAGGAACATTTGCAGAGGCGGCCAGGTCCAGGGTGGAGAAGCCCAGTCCTCGACAGGAGGTCTCCTTGTGTCCTGATGTGTGCTCTCCAGCACATCACCTGCCAATTCCAGGCTGCGGTTTAGCTTCACATCTGTAAGATTCAAGTAAACCGATACCTACATCACATGCTTGGTGTGCATATGGAGAAACAAACTAATGAAAGAGGCCTTGAATGTTGGGGCCCAGGGTAGGCCATCCCAAAGTATGCCTACAAGAGACTTAAGACAGAGCCCACTAGAGAAACACTCTGACTTTCCTCCGTGTCTCCCTGAAGTGAGAAATAAACCACCCATGTGAAAGGTGCTCTCCCCCATCTAGGCGTGGAAGTGAAACGGTCCTTCACCTCATGTCCTCCACCTGCCTTTTTTCTATTGAAAAAAATTTAGGCAAAGAATAAGTTATTCAGAGAAGTGAGCAAATGCAGAAAGAAAGGAAAACTCTCCAATAAGACTAAATAATAATAGATTAGTCATTAAGCAAATCAAGGACCTCCTCCTCAAGGGCCATAGATAATATTATTCTCCATTTCCCGTGAACCGTCTTGTAGATACTGAAACTCCCACCAGGAAGAAGAGGTTAACTGCATGATGACCAGACTCTAGCCATGACATAAGCTGCCACAATTCCAAGATCTGGCCTCAAAGAAATGGGAACAAACGGACCCTGGAACTGAAGATTAACGCTACTTCAAACAGTCAAGATGAGGCTGATCAGACCACCACATGACCAATTTCAAGATGACTGTCAGAGTTGACTCGTTGTTTCTGCCTGTAGCCCCTCCTTCCGCCTATAAAAGCGCTTTCCCACAGATTCTCAGTGGGGGGTGGCCATTGGAGAGAAGTCTGTCCCCCATCCCTGATTGCAAAAGAAAGCAAACTCTCCTTTCTACTAACTTTGCCTCTTTATTGGCTTTTCAGGACCAAGCAGCCGGACCCTGCTTTCCATTACAGAGGGACACTCTTATCACCAGGGATGGGGAATTCAGGCCTGGAAGTCTCTATGAACAAATCTTGTTCCTTCTTTAATGACTATGCCAGCCCAAACTCTGCTTAGATTCTTCACTAATTCAGCACCAAGACCATACATTTCCTCCTTCTACCAATTCCTCACAAATATTGGATCTTTGTCTAACAATATAAAAGCTGCCTGCTTTTCTCACTTCTGGGTCTTCCTATGGCACATCCATACCCATGGTTAAAATGTTTCTCTTTTCTCCTGTTAATCTGTCTCTGTTAGTTTTATCATCAGTCCAGCCTCAGGAGCTCGAGAGCGGCAGAGGAGGAGATTTCCCTCCTGACACATCCAAGTCGTCTTCTCCTCAGCCTCACTCTGTACAACGTCTTAGGAACCTCAGTCCTCACGGACCACTTTCACACTCCTGACATCACCTTGCCAGCTGTGTTCTTCTGGCATCTCTACTTTGCATTTCAAGCTCACCCTTCAATATTTCTTCCAAATCGGTGTGACGTTTCAAGGTCCATTGTGTGGATGTGCACAGTTTATTAGTCATTCCGTATGACAGGACATCTTGGTCCTTTCCACATTTCGGCAAATATGAATAAGGCTAAGTAAGCGTCGTGTCCAGGGTTTTCTCTGGACTAAAGTCTTATTGTCCATCCGATACATACAAAGGAGCTCTATTGCTGAAACATAGATAAGAGTATGTTTATTTCACAAGCAGCCCCCAGAATGTCTCCCCAGGAGCATCCGGTTCTGCATCCGCACCCGCAGTGAATGGACCCCCTGCTGCTCCAAGCCTCCCAGTGTTTAAGGTCCTCAGAGTCCTGATTTCATCCACTCTGGTAAGGTTTCAGGGGTATGTCCTTGTTCTGATGGGCATTTCCCTGTGACATATGTTCTCCCATAGCCTTATTTGAAAACTCTTTGTCTTTTTGGTCAGATGTCTGTTAAGGATTTTGGCAGATATTTTAATAGTTTTGTTTCTTTCTTATTGTTGAGTTTAAGACATCTTGGTATATATTAGATAACAATCAGATATATCTTTTGCAAATATTTTCTGCCAATCTCTAGCTTGCCTTTGGGTAAATTTTAAATGTATTTTTTATGCTTCTCAATTGTTAGTTGTGTTTCTATTACAATGAAAAGTGAAGATAAACTTCACTGCCTAAGCCACGGGAACTTTCTGTGGGAACATGTCACAGTACACTCAAAGGCCTCTTTCAGATACTACAAGGATGGAATGGGTAAACAGAGGGGGGACGTCTTCAGAGATGCTCTTCTGGAAACATAGAAATGTACCAACAGACCCTCCTTCCTGTCTTGCTGGTGAGAACTGGGCTGCACGTCCATAGAGACACAGATCCTTGATGAGAGAGTGAGGTTGCATCAGTTAGAATGACCGTTTCCTAACAATAAATTGTACCCGTGATGGATCTCAATTTATGAATAATTGATACTTGAATGACTCAATGGATTCAGCAACGGTTGAAAACAAAACTTTGAAATATTATTATTAATTTTAATTTACGTTGCCCCAGAGAAGAGTTTGACAATTACAATTTCAGTAACACATTTCCATTACTTTCACTTATAACTCTTCAATTTTAGATAACTCGTTGTTTAATAATAAATGTTTCATCTACATCCCTCACGTTTGAAACTGGATTCCAAGTGGACCTAGAAGATGAAATGTGAGGACAGCGAATCTCTCTACATTCAGTAACATCTACGGCAACAAATCTAATATCACCCGACGGAACCGCTGATTTCCAAGTATAGTTCCTGCTTACTCTTTGCTCAGTGATTCCAACAAAGACACTAAATGACCTAAACTATCTGGCCTCAATGTTCCTGAAGGCCACCCCTCATTCTGAGCTTATGCTCTCAAGATTTTATACGGGAAAACAGAGAGGTCATCAGAACAGCCCGTCCACGTGGTCACCGTGAAGTCCGCCACCATCAGCTCTTCGCCCTCCCATCACAACGGTCAGGCCCTCTTCTGTGACCATCACTGGTAACCTGCAAAGCAATGGGACTTAAATCTCACCACTTCTTTTCACCATCACCCATTGGTCATCTCTAATGGATAATCCCTCCAGCATTATAATATGATCTGGTCTCCAGACATAATGGTCTCCAATTATCTCCACAAAGGAAAATTAACTTTTTTTAGTTCTGGTGATCTAACACATTTTTCCTAGGGGTAAATAGACCCTAACAACACATCCCCAACGACTGAAACATAAAGACACCTGTTATATATCCTTCTATGTTAACACAAATTGGATGGATCTCCTCTAATCTACCAGGTCATGAAGGGCAGGTCAGATGTTAGGGCATCTGTTCAAATGCAAGCCCTGCTTCCACCTGGTGAATAATGGGCCCACCTGGTTCTAGGCTTTAGATTCCATCCCTTCCGCTCCCCTATCCCACAGCATATCAGCTCAATTTTCAGGTCCTGACAACAGGGTCCAGACTTGTCCTGTGATTCTTCCCCATATTACTTTGGTTGGCTCTCCTGTTATTAACATTCAAGCAGGCAGATACTTTAGTATTTAATTTACTCTGCATATATTTTTGGAAAAGCTAGAAGTACAGTAGTCTGTTCAGGAAAGAGTATGGAGTAAATATCTTCTCATAGACAGCAGGTTCGACATCAGTCAGTGCACAGGTGAGATCACTGGGCTGAGGGAGAGTTGACCTGCCCCAGATCTGCAGGTGTGACCTCTCAGGGCAGAAGTGGAGCCAGTGCCACATGTACAGGGTGTCAGTCAGCGATGGGGACTCACATTGGTCTTTCTGCTTCCCAGGAGTGATCACATCACTGATGACACTGATGTCAACATTCCACACCGCTGGCAAACCCACTATAAATGTCAGACATACCATTACCGTCGTGATCTCCAATTTACATCGTTTCAGACTGAAATGCAGTTGGTGAAGCCACATCCTCAGTGCCCACAGGGAGATGGGATGGAGCTGTGCTCTGCTCTCCAGCACCACTTACTGATGTGACCTCAGGCACAGTCCCAGGACTGAGTGACTCAGGGACTTGGAAAGCTGCTCTCAGGTGGAGTTTTCAAAGGAAGCTGCTTTCTGAAGTGGGAGCTTTCCTCTGACATGATACTCTCATACTCTGCAAGCCATTCACTGTGAAGGTTTACTTCCAAGATTCATGCATGTTCTCTCACCCAGTGTGGTGGGAAATATGTTCCCTGAGCTGCAGTGTCACTGGCTGTGACAGAGAGAGTTAGAAATGAACACTTCTACAAGGAGTGAGTCTGTGCACTGTGACCAGGTCACCTGCCCAGCATATTGGAGTCCTGAGGAGCTTCCAGGAGCTGTCAGTTCTTAGTCCTTGGGAGCCTTGGGGATTCCTCAAGGTCCACCCGCAAGGAAGGAGCCCTGAAGCTCACGGTGTTCCTGCAGACACTCCGTTGTGCACAGGAAAAAGGCACGTCAGGCTACTGGCCACGTCAGCAATGCTAGGAACCATGACCATCTCAGCAAGAATGACAACCTTGTCCACAAAAAACATGGTGTGTTTAGTTGTTATGAATAAATCCTCCTCCAGAGCAACTCTTGATAATATTTAAACTGTTTCAGGTGAAGAAATGCTCACCCAAGCTAAGGGAAACACTAAATCTGTTATGAATTATGATAAACATTAAATTTTATCTAACTTTGTCTGAATTCAATGTCTATATTACATGTATGATTTGTCTCCAATATTTGCACATCCAGGAAATAAACATGAGCTAATCCAGAAAGGAAAAAAGATAAGAGTCTGTGTCTGACAATTTGACGGCCCTGAAAATTTCATGGGTATTTATGTGAAATATCTACATCCATGGTATTAAAGTCTATTCCCCAAATCTACAATTAATCCTTGAGGACAGCTGATTTCCTGACTAGCCCTTCTGCATCATTTCATTCCTGGACAGAGTCCCCCAGGCATCAGGACGGAGGTCCCAGGAGGGGGCTGAGTTCTCTGAGGGCACAGTCAGCACCCTCCTCACAGGGAGCCCCAGATACAGGGATCTCCCTTCACTACTTTCTGCTTTTTATAAAATGGTCCCTCCTGTATGCAAATATCCCCTTAGACCACAAGGTGAAAACAAAGGACCAGTGCAAGAAGAAGAATCCACTGTGGCTCTTCCTCTTCCTGGTCTCAGCTCCCAGAGGTGAGTGTCTCGGGCATTCCGACGTGAACACATGGGGAAGCTGCATCTGAGCCCATGAGTCACCGTGGTTCTCTCTGTCCACAGGTGTCGTGTCCGAGGTGCAGCTGCAGGAGTCGGGACCCAGCCTGGTGAAACCCTCCCAGACCCTCTCCCTCACCTGCACCGTCTCTGGATTCTCATTAACCAGCAATGCTGTAGCCTGGGTCCGACAGCCTCCAGGAAAGGGGCTGGAGTGGGTTGGTGTGATGTGGAGTGATGGAAGCACAGGCTATAACCCAACTCTTAAGTCCCGGCTCAGCATCACCAGGGACACGTCCAAGAGCCAAGTCTATTTATCACTGAGCAGCCTGACAACTGAAGACACAGCCGTGTATTACTGTGCGGGAGACACAGTGAGGGGAAGTCAGGGTGGGCCCAGGCACGAACCTCCCTGCACGGGGGTCCATAACCACCAGGGGGCACTCAGGACCCAACAAGTACAGGGCTGAGGCCTGGGGCAGGTGCAGATAGGGGCTGGGAGGGAACTCTTGTTAGAACCTGTGCTTTCCTCTTCCTGCCCAGGAGCTCCACCAGAGACCCTCTCCTGTATCCTACTATTTCATTGTTGTGGTTTATGTTGTGTCTAGAAAATTTTGTGAGCATGTCCATATTCATTTAATTTTTATTTTTATTATACTTGTGTATATATATACTCATATGCACACAGACATATAGTACTCAGGAATTAAGGTTGTTTTTCATTTCTTTATTTTTCTTTTTCACAAAGGAGCTCAAAACAACCCTGAGGCTCACCATAATCCTCCGTTTGAGTATCATGTTTGTGAAACTGGTAAATATCCTGAGAATGCACAAGAGATTTTTAACCATTATTAATTTTGAGGGTTTTTTCCTACATGTGGAAGAAAGAGACACACCCTCCTGCTTCATTCAACCTGCACAAATAGTTTGAATTCTGCAGCAGGCAGTGTTACAGACTCCAATGCCAGAGCGCTCCGATACTGCATTTGCAATGATCCTCATTATTCACAGATTACATATTTTCAAATTCAGCTACTTGCCTGCTTTTATGAGCACCCCAAAATAAATAATGTCATTTTGTGGTCATTTACGGACATTTGCAATGTGGCCGGTTCTTTCAATCACCCAGCACACACACACATTCCCATCTGAGGTCCGTCAAAGAGATAGTCTCTTTTCTTCTTTTAACTTCCGTCATGTAAATGAGCAATTTCTGGGGTCAACATGGGGCTTTGCTCACATTTCTGTGATTCTTGGCAAGTGTTTAAGGTGGGTCCATGCACAGTGCTGAAGAACAGTCTAGTGTCCTTACACTCAAATGGCTGTGAGTGGACCTAGGAGAAAATGTTCATGACAGATCAGCTTCACTCAGGCATGATTATATGGCCATGGGCTATGCGATTGATATTCATGTTTCCAACATAAATTTCATCCATAACAAGAAGGCAAAACTCACTGTTGCATATTTAATGCAGCTTTTGAAACTTGGCTTAATTCCAAATACATCATTGCAGGTGGGGGCTTATGGCCAAGAATAGGGTGGGGTGGAGTAGATTGGAAATTACTAACAGAAGAAATACAGGCTAAGGGAGACCTGAAGCTGTATTTAAATAGACTCAAAAGGATTCTTGCTAAAGGGAGACCAGGGTGATCCGATATCATGTGGGTGACAGGAGGTTTGATGGCTTTGATCAAATACTGAGGTTGATCAGAGTTCAAGGGTGGGACATTCTCATTATTCTCACCGAGCAGGGCTCTTGACAAAACCTGGCCACGCAAATATAAACACAGAAGCCCACAGCTCAAGACTAGTTAAGAACAGCATTACAAGGAGACTGTTGGCTAAGGGGTGGTCAAGGGTCTTTGTCACACTTAAGAAGAGTAATAATGAACATACAAGTAAACCAGGGATGCACACAGACTACAGAGAAAAGACCATCTCTTTACTCAGTGAGAAGAGGTCCATCTGCAAGGAAAGGAGAAAGACCTGAGAAGGACCCAAGCCTGCTGACAACTGATCTCAGAGTTCTGGCATCCAAGTTTGAGAGAAGCCAACTAATATAGCTATAATATAGACGCAGATAGACATATATAGAAAAGTAAGTATATTGGAAAAGAAACATCACCCATTCTTCAGAGTTGATATGATGATCATCCCCAAAAAGACATATAAATGCCTAAAGGAACAGTCTTTAGAATTCATAATTGGGTATAGAATGATTGGTGGATAAATTAATGACCAAATTTTATTTCTATAAGTTGGAAATGAATAATATTAAAATGAATTAACATAAAAGGCATGATTTTTTTTCTTACAAAAGAGAACTCAAATTTTTAAGGGAGGAGGTTTTAAAGAGTATGCAAAATTTTTCGGGGGATTTATAAGTAAGTATCATTGACATAAGATGAGAGGTGCAGAACTGAGGTACAGAACAACAACAAATGAATAGAACCCATATCGTTGAACTGTGTTCGCTCTATTTACAATAAATATGCCGACAGAGTGGGATGAAATGTGTAAAGTTGGTTGTGTGACTAATGATAAAGTGCACAGCACTTGTTTAACAAGCAGCTCAGCGTTAGAACAGAGAAACAGAGAAGGTGTGCAGGGGGCAGAGGAGGAGATCCGAGGAGGCCGGGAGGGAACGAGAGGAGGAGTGTGAGAGATGCCCAGCTCTAGGTATTAGTGTCAGATGTGTCCTCAGGAAGTTTTCACATGAAACCCTGGAGGGAAAATAAGACCTGCTGCGCTTACCGTCACACCCCTGCCCTCTGACTCTCCTTTGTCCAAACACTCCTGTTCTGGAAGGAGAGGACCTGTGATCAGTGAACAGAAGCTGTGTCCACCCTTGATCTCAGCCAGCACCCTCTTCCAGAGCCCTAGAGAAGGACCAGCCAGGACCATCTTTATATGGAAACATGCTTCCCACCTGCACATCTCTCCCAGGCTCAAGGGGAAAACACAGCACCTGTGCTACTCATGACCGGGTTCTCATCTTCACTGACATAACTCTCTGAAAGTCAAAGCATTAATCAAAATGACCATGAAATCTCCTGGTCATTCCTCCTCTTGCTGGTATCCCTCAGCTGTGAGCATCTCCTGGGTCTGAGGAAGGTGGAATTATGGGGTGACATCTGCAAAGTGGGTGTCTCATTGTTTCTCCTTCCCCAGGTGTCCTGCCCCAGGTGCGGGTGCAGGTGTCGGGCCCAGGACTATTGAAGACCCACCCCCTCACCTGCTCAGTCTCTGGATTCTCCATCACAAACCGTGCTGACAGCTGGGACAGGATATCTCAGCCCCCAGGGAGAGGGCTGGGGTGACTGGGGTGCTTTGCTTCTGGGAATAGCACAGCATACAACCTGTCCTCCAGAAATGACTCTCCACCTCCAGAGACACCTCACAAATTCAGTTTTCCCTGCAGCTCAGCTCTGTGATGACCTAGGATGCAGCCCTGTGTTACTGTCCCAGGAGGCGCAGTGAGAATTTAGGGTGAGTCCAGACACGACCCTCCCT
>NC_041224.1:182680764-182685263 GCF_002837175.3 Physeter macrocephalus | reverse complement strand
GGCTGAGGGAGAGCTGACCTGCCCCAGACCCACAGGTGTGACCTCTCAGGGCGGGAGTGGAGCCAGTGCTACATGTACAGGTTGTCAGTCAGCGACGGGGACTCACATTGGTCTTTCTGGATCCCAGGAGAGATCACCTCACTGATGACACTGATGTCAACAGTCCACACCCCTGGCAAACCCACTATAAATGTCAGACATGCCGTTACCATCGTGATCCCCAACTTACATCCTTGCAGACTGAAATGCAGATGGTGAGGCCACATCCTCAGTGCCCACAGTGAGATGGGATGGATCTGTGCTCTGCTCTCCAGCACCACTTACTTATATGACCTCAGGCACAGTCCCAGGACTCAGTGACCCGGGGACTCGGGAAAGCTGCTCTCAGGTGGACTTTTCAAGGGAACCTGCTTCCTGAGGTGGGGGCTTTCCCCTGACCATGACACCCTCATGCTCTGCAAGCCATTCACTGTGAAGGTTTACTTCCACGATTCATGCATGTTCTCTCACCCAGTGCAGTGGGGACTGTGTTCCCTGACCTTCAGTGTCACTGGCTCTGACAGAGAGAGTTAGAAATGAACACTTCTAGAAGGAGTGAGTCTGTGCACTGTGACCAGGTCACCATCCCAGCATATTGGAGTCCTGAGGAGCTTCCAGGAGCTGTCGGTTCTTAGTTCTTGGGAGCCTTGGGGATTCCTCAAGGTCCACCCGCAAGGAAGGAGCCCTGAAGCTCACGGTGTTCCTGCAGACACTCAGTGGTGCACAGGAAAAAGGCACGTCAGGCTACTGGCCAAGTCAGCAATGCTAGGAACCATGACCATCTCAGCAAGAATGACAACCTTGTCCACAAAATACACGGTGTGTTTAGTTGTTATGAATAAATCCACCTCCAGAGCAACTCTTGATAATATTTAAACTGTTTCAGGTGAAGAAATGTTCACCCAAGTTAAGGGAAACACGGAGTCCGTTGTGAATTATGACAAACGTTAAATTTTACCTCACTTTGTCTGAATTCAATGTGATTCTTACATGTATGGTTTCTCTCAAATACTTGCGCATCCAGAAATATCAACATGACGTGATGCAGAGATGAAAGAACAAGAGTCTGTGTCTGACAACTTGGAGGACCCTAAATGTTTGCTGGGTATTTATGTGAAACATGTACATCCATGGGATTAAAGTCTGTTCCCCAAATCGGCCATTAATCCTTGAGCACAGCTGATTTCCTGACTAGCCCCTCAGCATCACTTCATTCCTGGACAGAGTCCCCCAAGCATCGGACGGGGACCCCAGGTGGGGGCTGAGTTCTCTGAGCGCACAGTCAGCACCCTCCTCACAGGGGAGCCCCAGATACAGGGACCTCCCTTCACTACTTTCTGCTTTTTATAAAATGGTCCCTCCTATATGCAAATATCCCCTTACTCCACAAGGTAAAAACAAAGGACCAGTTCACTTAAATTCGGGTTTCTCCTCACGCTTGAAGAGGTTTTCTGGGCTCCATGAACCTCATCTGCAAGAAAATGAATCCACTGTGGCTCTTCCTCTTCCTGGTCTCAGCTCCCAGAGGTGAGTGTTTCCGGGATTCCGACGTGAACACATGGGGAAGCTGCATCTGAGCCCCTGAGTCACCGGGGTTCTCTCTGTCCACAGGTGTCCTGTCCCAGTGGCAGCTGCAGGGGTCGGGGCCCAGCCTGGTGAAGCCCTCACAGACCCTCTCCCTCACCTGCACCGTCTCTGGATTCTCATTAACCAGCAATGCTGTAGCCTGGGTCCGACAGCCTCCAGGAAAGGGGCTGGAGTGGGTTGGTGTGATGTGGAGTGATGGAAGCACAGGCTATAACCCAACTCTTAAGTCCCGGCTCAGCATCACCAGGGACACGTCCAAGAGCCAAGTCTATTTATCACTGAGCAGCCTGACAACTGAAGACACAGCCGTGTATTACTGTGCGGGAGACACAGTGAGGGGAAGTCAGGGTGGGCCCAGGCACGAACCTCCCTGCACGGGGGTCCATAACCACCAGGGGGCACTCAGGACCCAACAAGTACAGGGCTGAGGCCTGGGGCAGGTGCAGATAGGGGCTGGGAGGGAACTCTTGTTAGAACCTGTGCTTTCCTCTTCCTGCCCAGGAGCTCCACCAGAGACCCTCTCCTGTATCCTACTATTTCATTGTTGTGGTTTATGTTGTGTCTAGAAAATTTTGTGAGCATGTCCATATTCATTTAATTTTTATTTTTATTATACTTGTGTATATATATACTCATATGCACACAGACATATAGTACTCAGGAATTAAGGTTGTTTTTCATTTCTTTATTTTTCTTTTTCACAAAGGAGCTCAAAACAACCCTGAGGCTCACCATAATCCTCCGTTTGAGTATCATGTTTGTGAAACTGGTAAATATCCTGAGAATGCACAAGAGATTTTTAACCATTATTAATTTTGAGGGTTTTTTCCTACATGTGGAAGAAAGAGACACACCCTCCTGCTTCATTCAACCTGCACAAATAGTTTGAATTCTGCAGCAGGCAGTGTTACAGACTCCAATGCCAGAGCGCTCCGATACTGCATTTGCAATGATCCTCATTATTCACAGATTACATATTTTCAAATTCAGCTACTTGCCTGCTTTTATGAGCACCCCAAAATAAATAATGTCATTTTGTGGTCATTTACGGACATTTGCAATGTGGCCGGTTCTTTCAATCACCCAGCACACACACACATTCCCATCTGAGGTCCGTCAAAGAGATAGTCTCTTTTCTTCTTTTAACTTCCGTCATGTAAATGAGCAATTTCTGGGGTCAACATGGGGCTTTGCTCACATTTCTGTGATTCTTGGCAAGTGTTTAAGGTGGGTCCATGCACAGTGCTGAAGAACAGTCTAGTGTCCTTACACTCAAATGGCTGTGAGTGGACCTAGGAGAAAATGTTCATGACAGATCAGCTTCACTCAGGCATGATTATATGGCCATGGGCTATGCGATTGATATTCATGTTTCCAACATAAATTTCATCCATAACAAGAAGGCAAAACTCACTGTTGCATATTTAATGCAGCTTTTGAAACTTGGCTTAATTCCAAATACATCATTGCAGGTGGGGGCTTATGGCCAAGAATAGGGTGGGGTGGAGTAGATTGGAAATTACTAACAGAAGAAATACAGGCTAAGGGAGACCTGAAGCTGTATTTAAATAGACTCAAAAGGATTCTTGCTAAAGGGAGACCAGGGTGATCCGATATCATGTGGGTGACAGGAGGTTTGATGGCTTTGATCAAATACTGAGGTTGATCAGAGTTCAAGGGTGGGACATTCTCATTATTCTCACCGAGCAGGGCTCTTGACAAAACCTGGCCACGCAAATATAAACACAGAAGCCCACAGCTCAAGACTAGTTAAGAACAGCATTACAAGGAGACTGTTGGCTAAGGGGTGGTCAAGGGTCTTTGTCACACTTAAGAAGAGTAATAATGAACATACAAGTAAACCAGGGATGCACACAGACTACAGAGAAAAGACCATCTGTTTACTCAGTGAGAAGAGGTCCATCTGCAAGGAAAGGAGAAAGACCTGAGAAGGACCCAAGCCTGCTGACACCTGATCTCAGAGTTCTGGCATCCAGGTTTGAGAGAAGCCAACTAATACACCTATAATATAGACATATATGGAAAAGTAAGTATCATATTGGAAAAGAAACATCATCCATTCTTCAGAGGTGATATGATGATCATCCCCAAAAAGACATATAAATGCCTAAAGTAACAGTCTTTAGAATTCATAATTGGGTATAAAATGATTGGTGGATAAATTAATGACCAAATTTTATTTCTATAAGTTGGAAATGAATAATAATAAAATGAATTAAAATTAAAGGTATGATTTTTTTCTTACAAAAGAGAACTCAAATTTTTAAGGGAGGAGGTTTTAAAGAGTATGCAAAATTTTTCGGGGGATTTATAAGTAAGTATCATTGACATAAGATGAGAGGTGAAAAACTGAGGTACAGAACAACAACAAATGAATAGAACCCATATCGTTGAACTGTGTTCGCTCTATTTACAATAAATATGCTGACAGAGTGGGATGAAATGTGTAAAGTTGGTTGTGTGACTAATGATAAAGTGCACAGCACTTGTTTAACAAGCAGCTCAGCGTTAGAACAGAGAAACAGAGAAGGTGTGCAGGGGGCAGAGGAGGAGGTCAGAGGCAGCCCGGAGGGGATGAAAGGAGGAGTGTGTGAGATGCCCAGCTGTAGGCATTAGTGTCAGATGTGTCCTCAGGAAGTTTTCACATGAAACCCTGGAGGGAAAGTAAGACCTGCTGCGCTTACCGTCACATCCCTGCCCTCTGACTCTCCTTTGTCCAAACACTCCTGTTCTGGAAGGAGAGGACCTGTGATCAGTGAACAGAAGCTGTGTCCACCCTGGATCTCAGCCAGCACCCTCCTCCAGAGCCCTAGAGAAGGACCAGCCAGGACCATCTTTATATGGAAACATGC
>NC_041224.1:182676628-182677941 GCF_002837175.3 Physeter macrocephalus | reverse complement strand
ATAGACTCAAAAGGATTCTTGCTAAAGGGAGACCAGGGTGATCCGATATCATGTGGGTGACAGGAGGTTTGATGGCTTTGATCAAATACTGAGGGTGATCAGAGTTCAAGGGTGGGACATTCTCATTATTCTCACCGAGCAGGGCTCTTGACAAAACCTGGCCACGCAAATATAAACACAGAAGCCCACAGCTCAAGACTAGTTAAGAACAGCATTACAAGGAGACTGTTGGCTAAGGGGTGGTCAAGGGTCTTTGTCACACTTAAGAAGAGTAATAATGAACATACAAGTAAACCAGGGATGCACACAGACTACAGAGAAAAGACCATCTCTTTACTCAGTGAGAAGAGGTCCATCTGCAAGGAAAGGAGAAAGACCTGAGAAGGACCCAAGCCTGCTGACAACTGATCTCAGAGTTCTGGCATCCAAGTTTGAGAGAAGCCAACTAATATAGCTATAATATAGACGCAGATAGACATATATAGAAAAGTAAGTATATTGGAAAAGAAACATCACCCATTCTTCAGAGTTGATATGATGATCATCCCCAAAAAGACATATAAATGCCTAAAGGAACAGTCTTTAGAATTCATAATTGGGTATAGAATGATTGGTGGATAAATTAATGACCAAATTTTATTTCTATAAGTTGGAAATGAATAATATTAAAATGAATTAACATAAAAGGCATGATTTTTTTTCTTACAAAAGAGAACTCAAATTTTTAAGGGAGGAGGTTTTAAAGAGTATGCAAAATTTTTCGGGGGATTTATACGTAAGTATCATTGACATAAGATGAGAGGTGAAGAACTGAGGTACAGAACAACAACAAATGAATAGAACCCATATCGTTGAACTGTGTTCGCTATATTTACAATAAAAATGCCAACAGAGTGGGATGAAATGTGTAAAGCTGGTTGTGTGACTAATGATAAAGTGCACAGCACTTGTTTAACAAGCAGCTCAGCGTTAGAACAGAGAAACAGAGAAGGTGTGCAGGGGGCAGAGGAGGAGGTCAGAGGCAGCCCGGAGGGGATGAAAGGAGGAGTGTGTGAGATGCCCAGCTGTAGGCATTAGTGTCAGATGTGTCCTCAGGAAGTTTTCACATGAAACCCTGGAGGGAAAGTAAGACCTGCTGCGCTTACCGTCACATCCCTGCCCTCTGACTCTCCTTTGTCCAAACACTCCTGTTCTGGAAGGAGAGGACCTGTGATCAGTGAACAGAAGCTGTGTCCACCCTGGATCTCAGCCAGCACCCTCCTCCAGAGCCCTAGAGAAGGACCAGCCAGGACCATCTTTATATGGAAACATGC
>NC_041224.1:182665738-182675813 GCF_002837175.3 Physeter macrocephalus | reverse complement strand
GGATCATTGCCGCCCCTGCACGCTCCATCCCTAATGATTCCAGGGAGAGACTTTCCTGGTGGTCCACTGGGTGGTAAGACTCTGAGCTGCCAATGCAGTGGGCCTGGTTCAATCCCTGGTCAGGGAAAGAAATCCCGCATGCATGTCACAACTAAGAGTTCGCATGCCGCAACTAAGAAACAATGATTCCAGGGAACTTTCTTGTCCCTAAACTTGAGACTTTTTTCATACAGTCAGGCTTGTCTGTCTTTCCCCATCTACCTTTGGACGAGCCGCACAGAAATATTTCTTCGTGAGACCTTTATTTGAAGATTAGGTCACTACTTTCTGTTAGTAGTTGTCCACTTTACCGGGTTCCCCTGCATCGGCAGGCAGACGCGCAACCACTGCGCCACCAGGGAAGCCCTATCTTTTCTTTATGGAAGTATCTTCAGATCACTGGCACAGTGTTCATTATTTTCATTTTTTGTTGCTGTTGTTGAGCTGTGAATTTGCTGTCTATTCATGATACAAGTCCTTTATAAATATGATATTAGAGAGCACATCCTCCAAGTCTGTGCTTTAATTCCCTTATCAGTGAAGTTATTGTTGCTGTTGTTGTTTTTGTTTTCAGGATAGAATTTTTATGTTATCAGTGAAGTTATTGTTTCTGTTGCTGTTGTTGTTTTCAGGAAGGAATTTTTAATGGATACAGAAAATTACAAATTTATTTTATGAATGATATTTAGGATGTTATGCCTAAAAATTCATCATGAACCTCAAGGGCACGCATAATTTCTGCCACATCCCCATGCCAGGCCACATTCAGGGATGGAGGGTTACGTCCACCTTCTTGAAGGGAGGATGACCCTGAGGAGTTACCTGAAGTTATTCCTTAAGGGAGATTTCTCCTACCTTCCCCATTAGATATACTTATTCAATCTCTTTATGTACGTATGAACCAAGATATTTGTTTCAGACCTTGTGTTAAGGTTATAAACTAAGGCATTTTCTTTGCTTCTGTAATTGTTGCAGCTTGTCACCCATGAGGAGCTCTTTCAGATTGTCCCCTGTATCCGCTTTACGGGCCCCCATCCATTTGTGTGAACATTTCCTTACTTTCCGGTGCTACAAATATTCGCAGGATAATCATGTGTATTCTCTTCTCCGGCCCTAGAATTAGCCATTCCTCAGAAGAGTTGTGAATCCTTTTCTGGAGAATAGCATTAGCAACCAGTAGAGTGGGTATTAGGATACTAATGCTGGTGTCCTGTCCACTGGGGGCATTGCCTCTAGATCCTATAAGCTAACAGACCTTGGAACGATATCTGTGTGCACTACCCCACATATACACACACGTCTGCAACTATCTCTGTATCTCACCTTCTGACCTGTGTTAAGGTAAATGTGAGATCATTCTTACATCTCCGATCCTAGTGCAACATCACATGAGTACATCCAGGCTTACGTCCTTGCTTGTCTGTTACTTTCCATCTAACAGTGAGACGCCTGGCTCCACCGATGCCATCCAGCAACTAATTGTTCAATTCCACGTGCACAGGAGTAACAGAATTCCTAGCCTGACTCCTGATGGAAATACCGGTATCCACCAGGCTCTAGTGCTTCTGTGTAGTGGCTTAGAACTTAGCCTTCAGACTCTACTCGTTTCAAAAGTCACTTATGTCAAAACCTATTTTCCCACCTTCTTCAGCCATGTTAGTTCATAGATTCACTATGATATTAGGTATCATCTATACAGTCTGCATCGTTCCATCCTTGAGGTTCTGACTTGTAAATGGTATTTATATTTATATTCAATAAGCTTCATTCTTTCTGCCATTACTTTATATATTTTGACACATTCATAGTGCAATGTTTCCACCACTGAAATATCATAGAGAAGAATTTCACTATCTTCATTACTGTCCATGTTTCACTTGTCAAACACCTTCTCCCAAATTCCTGCTAAATGCTCATCTGCTTGCTTTATATATAGACTTGCCCTTTCCCTAATGTGAAATAGGTGACATTGAACGTTTTTAGATCAATTATTTAATTAGCAATATGCATTTAGGATTCCCTCAGGTCCTTTCATGGTAAATAGTTTAATATTTAAATTGCTCAATACAATTCCACAGCATGGATACATCACGCACTCTTTATCTACTAATTTATGGAGGAACGTATTTGTTGCTTCCATTTTTTCTCAACTGTAAATGAAGAGATCACAATAATTCATGGGCAGTCTATGGTGGAGCTGTAAGTTTCAAGTCAGTTAGGTAAATATTAGGATCCTGACTTCTGGGACCTTATATTAAGCCCTGTCCAGGTGGGTAAGTGATGGCCCTGAGGAAGGGCTCTGAGGCAGAGACCTCTCAGCTGTCCCAGTCATTGTGCTGAAAGGAAGTCAGAGCCAAGAAACGTGCACACGAGGTGGACACAAGGCCCGGCCCTCAGACCTGGCTGAGCCGCCAGCCTGCAGTCAGGGTCACCATCCCTTACACGTGAGTGTGCACCACAGGAAAGGGTCCTGCAGCTGAACTTGAGCCTCTCACAGTGACCCTACATGGGGCAGGGTGGGCTTCTCCTCCAGGCCCTCCCTAAGCAGAGACGGTGAACAAAATAAAGAGCTGCTGTCAGTGTAAACTGGCAAGGGTTGTGGCAGGTTTTTGTGCGTCAGTCAACACCTGGAACATTATTATTCACTTCCGCATGCGATCCTATTTCACCATTTCATATGTGGTAAATATATGGCACAGTTGGACTGGATGAAGGGACACGCTCACACTGTAAGTGGAGATGCTGTGAAACAGTGCAGATCCAGGTCCAGAGCCAAGGTCCTCCTCCCCATGAGACAGGAGGACCTAAGAGCTCAGGCAGGAATCCTGGGCTGTCCCCGGTAGGAAGACACACCTGTGTGAATATAGAGGTAATACTATGTAATTCACAATTTAACAGGGCCATGCTGACACTGGTGAGGTAGTTAGTTAGGAGACATTGGGACATTATTTCACCTTAACCACACTCCACCTCAAGGCATCCCTTGCTAGTTTAATCTTGTAGTAGTTTTTATTCCATTCAGCAGCGTATGTCAGGATTACTATTCTTATTCTTTGTTATTCTGTGAGCATTTCTCTCTCTCCAAGATTTAAATTTGTTCCTGTCTTACTTCTATAATTATATGATGTATTGGTGAGATTTTCATAATGTGAAACCTGTCCCATTTTGAGGTTGTTTTAAGAACTTTAAATAAGAAGTATTTTCTCAGCTTCTCATATCTCTACATCTCCAGGACGAGTATCAGCTTTATTGTAACACCCAGAAACTGGAAACAATTCCAATATCACACATCAGCTTCATAAATAAGCCAATCGTGCTATAATGAATCTTCAAATGCCACCTGTTATTCAAACCAATAATTCTTGATACACACAAAAACATGACAGTATTCACAACTATTTGTGCTGAGTACAATAGGCCTTAACATAAAAATACATATAATATGATCCCACTCTTATAAATTCTAGAAAATGAAAAGTAGTCTGAAGTAAAAACGGAAGCTCAACGGTTATGTGGGGACAGGATGGAAGGTAAGAAGGGACAAGACGGAGGAAACCCAGAAACTACTGAAAATAATGAGAGGAAGTGATTTGTTCTCCCCTGACAATGCTGATGCCTACGTCACTATTTATCAGAGTGTTGATTCTGTGTATGTGCGCTTTATTATATGTCAAGAACCCCATTAAAGTAATTACAAATAAAGAAATGCATGACTTGGGAGGGAAGGAGTGAAGGAAAGATACTGAAACATAAGAGACTCTTGAAAATACTTCTCATGAACCCTGACCCTCTCCATATATTTTAGTTAAACACTAGAAGAGAGCCAAGTAATCATGACCTCATTACAGGAGGGGGATCTGCAAACCTCACCCGGCAAGTCCAATTCTGTCCAGGAGTGGGTTCAGGGGAGCAGCCTGACCCAGAGCACAGGTGCAGATGCTGGATATAAGGTTCACCCCATGTTTCTCCTTGCACACTCCACAAACCCTCCATCCCTCTGGGTGTAGTTTACACCTGTAAAATGAGGGTAACAATGACAGCTACATCACAGGATGTGTGTGCATGTGTACAATGACGTATGGGTCCTAAGTGTTTACTCTGGAAGAATCACATAATGAAAGTTAAATTTCCCAAATGCTATCAACACCACAAAATCCAAGACTCTCACACCTGCTCTGAGACCCTGCCCTTTCTGAGGACACTCAATGACATAGCCTCTTATATACGAGAAGGTCATGCAAATAGGGTCCTTCCTCTGCTGATATAAAGCAGCCCCAGGTCTGACCCTGCAGCTCTGGGAGAGGAGCTCCAGCCCGGGATTCCCAGGTGTTCCCATTCGGGGTTCAGGACAGAACACTCACCATGGAGTTTGGGCTGAGCTGGGTTGTCCTTGTGGCGATTTTACAAGGTAATTTATGGTGAACAAGAGATACTGAGGATGTGAGTGGATATGAGGGAGGGAATCAGTGGATGTGTGACAGTCTTCTGACCAGGATGTCTCTAATGAACAGCCTGAGATCTGAGGACACGGCCGTGTATTACTGTGCGAAAGATACACAGTGAGGCGAAGCCAGTGTGAGCCCAGACACAAACCTCCTTGCAGGGCGACAGGAGGGGGGATGCAGGGGGCACTCAGGACGTACAGCTGTGTGTTTCATCCGCAGGAGCAGATGCAGAGGGTAGTTAAATGCTGCTTTCCTGTCAGATGTGTGACAGTCTTCTGACCAGGATGTCTCTGTGTTTGCAGGTGTCCGGTGCGAGGCGCAGCTGGTGGAGTCTGGGGGAGGCTTGGTGCAGCCAGGGGGGTCTCTGCGACTGTCTTGTGTAGCGTCTGGATTCACCTTCAGTAGCTATGCCATGTACTGGGTCCGCCAGGCTCCAGGGAAGGGGCTGGAGTGGATCTCAGTTATTAGTAGTAGTGGTGGTAGCACATACTATGCAGACTCTGTGAAAGGCCGGTTCACCATGTCCAGAGACAACTCCAAGAACACGCTGTATCTGCAAATGAACAGCCTGAGATCTGAGGACACGGCCGTGTATTACTGTGCGAAAGATACACAGTGAGGCGAAGCCAGTGTGAGCCCAGACACAAACCTCCTTGCAGGGCGACAGGAGGGGGGATGCAGGGGGCACTCAGGACGTACAGCTGTGTGTTTCATCCGCAGGAGCAGATGCAGAGGGTAGTTAAGCGCTGCTTTCCTGTCAGGGTCTGGGGTTTCCTCTCCATAAAGCAGTTTTCCCTGGGGAACCTCTCTGTACTCATCCATAGTTCTTTACTTACACATTCAGTCTCTGAATTAGAAAGACTTTTCGAAATAGGGGGATAACTGTCATATATGAAAGGCACAGACTCAAAGTTAGATATTCACTTTTTCCCTTGTCTAAATCTTGTCTAAATTGACCCGTATCAAAACTGTCGCAGTGGATGTATAAAGAGTTGAACATATTCTTCCTCCCTCATTGTGAAATCTCAGCCCTGCCCTACTGATAGACCAGCTGTCCCTGCCAGGATGCTGGCTTTTGACCTGCCTGCTAACCTCGTGCCTGAGAAGCATAAATGAGCTGAGCAGCCCCGGATCCTCAGTGGGTCGCTGTGAATGATGCCATTTAGAAGGGGTGTGGATGGGGGTGGTTTCTACATGTGCTCCTTGCTTCCAAGCGCAATAGAATCGTTATACGCTTAGATAATACCTGCATCCTGTTTTACTGCGCAGTTTATTTTATGTCAAATATTCATCGTCAAAGCCATTACCAACAGACACATAAGTAGTTGGTACGGAAAGTTTAGAGTCAGGTGGATAATAACATGAATTTTCAGAAGCTGCTGAAAACAAATCTATTCTCCTTTCTTCACCACAGCATCTTAGGTGAACACTGAAATGCTGGAAAATCACACAGGATCTCATTCCATGAAGAGTCCTGCAGCCTCGCAGGCAGGCCCAACTCTGGCCAGGAACCTTTGCAGGGGCGGCCAGGTCGAGGATGGAGAAGCCCACGTCTCGACAGGACGTCTCACTGTGTCCTGATGTGTGCTCTCCAGCACATCACCTGCCAATTCCAGGCTGCGGTTTAGCTTCACATCTGTAAGATTCAAGTAAACCGATACCTACATCACATGCTTGGTGTGCATATGGAGAAACAAAGTAATAAAGAAGCCCTGAGTGTTGGGGCCCAGGCTAGGCCACCCCAAAGTATGCCTCAAAGTGACTTAAGACAGAGCCAGTGCAGAGGGACATTCTGACTTTCCTCCCTCTCACCCTGAAGCGAGAAAGAAACCTCCCATGTGAAAGGTGCTCTCCCTGCACCTGGAGGTAGAAGTGAAATGGTCCTTTACCCATACACTACACCTGCCTCTTTTCTGTGCAATAAATTTTGCCTAAGAGTAAGTTTAATCAGAGAAGTGAGAAAATCTAGACAGAAATGAAAACTGTCCCAAAAAATGAAATAGTAATAGTTTAGTCATTAAGCAAATCAAGAACCTGTAGTTCCTCCTCAATGGCTATAAATAATATGCTTGTCCATGTCCCGTGAGCTGTCTTGTAGATACTGAAACTCCCACCAGGAAGAAGAGGTTAACTGCATGATGACCAGACTCTAGCCATGACATAAGCTGCCACAATTCCAAGAAAAGGCCCCAAAGAAATGGGAACAAACGGACCCTGGAACTGAAGATTAACTCTACTTAAAACAGTCAAGATGAGGCTGATCAGACCACCACATGACCAATTTCAAGATGACTGTCAGAGTTGACTCTGCTGTTTCTGCCTGTAGCCCCCTCCTTCCGCCTATAAAAGCCCTTTTCCACAGATTCTCAGTGGGGGTGGCCTTTGGAGAGAAGTCTGTCCTCCACTCCCCGACCCCCGGTTGCAGGCCGCCAAAATAAAGCAAACTTTCCTTTCTACTAACTTTGCCTCTTTATTGGCTTTTCAGCACCAAGCAGCCGGACCCAGGTTTCCATTACAGAGGGACACTCTTATCACCAGGGATGGGAAATTCAGGCCTGGAAGTCTCTATGAGCAACACTCGTTCCTTCTTTAGTGACTATGTCAGCCCAAACTCTGCTTAGGTTCTTCACTAATTGAGCACCAAAAGCATACATTTCCTCCTTCTACCGATTCCTCACAAATATTGGATCTTTGTCTAACAATATAAAAACTGCCTGCTTTGGTCACTTCTGGGTCCAGTTCCATGGCACGTCCAGGCCTCCTTATTTCATCCACTCTGGTCAGGTTTCAGGGATATGTCCTTGTTCTGATTGGCATTTCCCTTTCACATATGCTCTCCCGTAGCCTTATTTGCAAACTGTTTTTCTTTTGGTCAGGTGTCTGTTAAGGGTTTTAGCCCATTTTTTAATACTTTTGTTTCTTTCTTATTGTTCAGTTTAAGACTTCTTAGTACATATTAGATAACAATCAGATATACTAGATATGTCTTTTGCATATATTTTGTGCCAATCTCTAGCTTGCCTTTGGGTAAATTTCAAATGAATTTTTTAATCTTCTCAATTGTTAGTTGTTGTGTTTCTGTTACAATGAAAAGGGAAGTTAAACTTTCACTGCCGAAGCCACGGGAACTTTATGTGAGAACATGTCACAGTACACTCAAAGGCCTCTTTCCGATACTACAAGGATGGAATGGGTGAACAGAGCGGGGACGTCTTCAGAGAAGCTCTTCTGGAAAAATAGAAATGTACCAACATACCCTCCTTCCTGTCTTGCTGGTGAGAACTGGGCGGCACGTCCACATAGACAGAGATCCTTGATGAGAGAGCGAGATTGCATCAGTTACAATGACCGTTCCTAACAATAAATTGTACCCGTGATGGATCTGAGTTTATGAATGATTGTTATTGAATGATTCAATGGATTTAGCAATGGTTGAAAACAAAATCAATACCTTAAATTATTATTATTAATTTTAATTTATATTTCCCCAGAAAAGACTTTGACAATTACAATTTCTGTAACACATTTCCATAATTTTGACCTATACCACTTAAAATTTAGATACCACATTGTTTCATAATAAATGTATCATCTACGTCCCTCACGTTTGAAACTGGATTCCAAGTGGACCTAGAAAATGAAATGCGAGGACAGCGAATCTCTCTACATTCAGTAACATCTAAGGCAACAAATCTAATATCACCCGAGGGCACCGCTGATTTCCAAGTATACTTCCTGTTTCCTCTTTGCACAATGATTCTAGCAAAGATAAAAATGACCTAAACCATCCGGTCTCAATGTTGCTGAAGGCCACCCCTCATTCTGAGCTTATGCTCTCAAGATTTTATACGGGAAAACACAAAGGCCATCAGGAGGGCCCATCCACGTGGTCACCGTGAAGTCCGCCACCATCAGTTCATCTCCCTCCCATCACAATGGTCAGGCCCTCTTCGGTGACCATCACTGGTAACCTGCAAAGCAATGGGACTTAAATCTCACCACTTCTTTTCACCATCACCCATTGGTCATCTCTAATGGATATTCCCTCCAGCATTATCATATGATCTGGTCTCCAGGCATAATTTCCTCCACTTTTCTCCATAAAGGAAATATAACTATTTTTTAGTCCTGGTGACCTAACACATATTTCCTAGGTTTAAATAGACCCTAACAACACATCCGCAACCACTGAAACATAAAGACACCTATTATATATCCTTCTATGTTAACATGAATATGGATGGATCTCCTCTAATCCACCAGCTCAAGAAGGGCAGGTCAGGTGCTGGGGAACCTGTACAAATGCAGGCCCTTCTTCCACATGGTGAATAATGGGCCCACCTGGTTCTAGGCTGTAGATTCCATCCCCTCCACTCCTCTCTCCCACGGTGTATCAGCTCAATTTTCAGGTCCTGACAACAGGGTCCAGACTTGTGCTGTGATTCTTGCCCATATTACTTCAGTTGGCTCTCCGGTTACTGACATTCCAGCAGGCAGATACTTTAGTATTTAATTTACTCTGCAAATATTTTTGCAAAAGGGGGAAGAAGTATAGTACTCTGTTCAGGAAAGAGTATGGAGTAAATATCTTCTCATAGACAGCAGGCGCATCAGTCAGTGCACAGGTGAGCTCACTGGGCTGAGGGAGAGCTGACCTGCCCCAGACCCACAGGTGTGACCTCTCAGGGCGGGAGTGGAGCCAGTGCTACATGTACACGGTGTCAGTAAGCGACGGGGACTCTCATTGGTCTTTCTGTATCCCAGGAGAGATCACGTCACTGATGACACTGATGTCAACATTCAACACCCCTGATAAACCCACTATAAATGTCAGACATGCCGTTACCATCGTGATCCCCAACTTACATCCTTGCAGACTGAAATGCAGATGGTGAGGCCACATCCTCAGTGCCCACAGTGAGATGGGATGGAGCTGTGCTCTGCTCTCCAGCACCACTTACTGATGTGACCTCAGGCACAGTTCCAGGGCTCAGTGACCCAGGGACTCGGTAAACCTGCTCTCAGGTGGACATTTCAAGGGAACCTGCTTCCTGAGGTGGGGGCTTTCCTCTGACCAAGATACCCTCATGCTCTGCAAGCCATTCACTGTGAAGGTTTACTTCCACGATTCATGCATGTTCTCTCACCCAGTGCAGTGGGAACTGTGTTCCCTGACCTGCAGTGTCACTGGCTGTGACAGAGAGAGTTAGAAATGAACACTTCTAGAAGGAGTGAGTCTGTGCACTGTGACCAGGTCACCATCCCACACAAGGAAGGAGCCCTGAAGCTCACGGTGTTCCTGCAGACACTCAGTGGTGCACAGGAAAAAGGCACGTCAGGCTACTGGCCACGTCAGCAATGCTAGGAACCATGACTATCTCAGTAAGAATGACAACCTTTTCCACAAAATACACGGTGTGTTTAGTTGTTATGAATAAATCCACCTCCAGAGCAACTCTTGATAATATTTAAACTGTTTCAGGTGAAGAAATGTTCACCCAAGTTAAGGGAAACACGGAATCCGTTGTGAATTATGATAAACGTTAAATTTTACCTCACTCTGTCTGAATTCAATGTGATTCTTACATGTA
>NC_041224.1:182664407-182665238 GCF_002837175.3 Physeter macrocephalus | reverse complement strand
GAAAGACTTTTCGAAATAGGGGGAAAACTGTCATATATGAAAGGCACAGACTTAAAGTTAGATATTCAGGTTTTCCCTTGCCTAAATCTTGCCTAAATTGACCCGTATCAAAACTGTCGCAGTGGATGTATAAAGAGTTGAACATATTCTTCCTCCCTCATTGTGAAATCTCAGCCCTGCCCTACTGATAGACCAGCTGTCTCTGCCAGGATACTGGCTCTTGACCTGCCTGCTAACCTCGTGCCTGAGAAGCATAAATGAGCTGAGCAGCCCCGGATCCTCAGTGGGTCGCTGTGAATGATGCCATTTAGAGGGGACGTGGGTGGGGGGGTTTCTACATGTGCCCCTTGCTTCCAGGCGCCATAAAATCCCTATACGCTTAGATAGTACCTGCAACCTGTTCTACTGCGCAGTTTATTTTATGTCAAATATTCATCGTCAAGGCCATTACCAACAGACACATAAGTACTTGGTACGGAAAGTTTAGAGTCAGGTGGATAATAACATGAATTTTCAGAAGCTGCCGAAAACAAATCTAGTCTCCTTTCTTCACCACAGCATCTTAGGTGAACACTAAAATGCTGGAAAATCACACAGGTTCGCATTCCATGAAGAGTCCTGCAGCCGCGCAGGCAGGCCCAACTCTGGCCAGGAACCTTTGCAGGGGCGGCCAGGTCCAGGATGGAGAAGCCCACGTCTCGACAGGACGTCTCACTGTGTCCTGATGTGTGCTCTCCAGCACATCACCTGCCAATTCCAGGCTGCGGTTTAGCTTCACATCTGTAAGATTCAAGTAAACCGATACCTACATCACATGCTTGGTGTGCATAT
>NC_041224.1:182660792-182663859 GCF_002837175.3 Physeter macrocephalus | reverse complement strand
CTCCCATGTGAAAGGTGCTCTCCCTGTACCTGGAGGTGGAAGGGAAATGGTCCTTCACCCCATACCCTCCGCCTGCCTCTTTTCTGTGCAAAAAATTTTGCCTAAGAGTAAGTTTAATCAGAGAAGTGAGAAAATCTAGAAACAAATGAAAAGTTTCCAAAAAAATGAAATAATAATAGTTTAGTCATTAAGCAAATCAAGAAACTATAGTTCCTCCTCAATGGATATAAATAATATGTTTGTCCATCTCCCGTGAGCTGTCTTGTAGATACTGAAACTCCCACCAGGAAGAAGAGGTTAACTGCATGATGACCAGACTTCTTTATTGGCTTTTCAGCACCAAGCAGCCGGACCCAGCTTTCCATTACAGAGGGACACTCTTATCATCAGGGATGGGGAATTCAGGCCTGGAAGTCTCTATGAACAACACTTGTTCCTTCTTTAGTGACTATGCCAGCCCAAACTCGGCTTAGGTTCTTCACTAATTGAGCACCAAAAGCATACACTTCCCCCTTCTACCAATTCCTCACAAATATTGGATCTTTGTCTAACAATATAAAAGCTGCCTGCTTTGGTCACTTCTGGTTCCATTTCCATGGCACGTGCAGGCCCATGGTTAAAATGTTTCTCTTTTCTCCTGTTAATCTGTCTCTGTTGGTTTTATCATCAGTCCAGCCTCAGGAGCTCAAGAGGGGCAGACTATTGCTGAAACATAGATAAGAGTACATTTATTTCACAAGCAGCCCCCAGAATGTCTCCCAGGAGCATCCGGTTCTGCCTCTGCACCCGCAGTGAATGGACCCCCTACAGCTCCCAGCCTCCCAGTGTTTAAGGTTCTCAGAGTCCTGATTTCACCCACTCTGGTAAGGTTTCAGGGATGTGTCCTTGTTCTGATTGGCATTTCCCTGTGACATATGCTCTCCCGTAGCCTTATTTGCAAACTGTTTTTCTTTAGGTCAGGTGTCTGTTAAGGGTTTTAGCCCTTTTTTTAATACTTTTGTTTCTTTCTTATTGTTGAATTTAAGACTTCTTGGTATATATTAGATAACAATCAGATATATTAGATATGTCTTTTGCAAATATTTTCTGCCAATCTCTAGCTTGCCTCTGGGTAAATTTTAAATGTATGTTTTTTGCTTCTCAGGTATTACTTGTTGTGTTTCTGTTACAATGAAAAGTGAAGATAAACTTTCACTGCCTAAGCCACGGGAACTTTATGTGGGAACATGTCACAGTACACTCAAAGGCCTCTTTCAGATACTACAAGGATGGAATGGGTAAACAGAGGGGGGACTTCTTCAGAAAAGCTCTTCTGGAAAAATAGAAATGTACCAACATACCCTCCTTCCTGTCTTGCTGGTGAGAACCGGGCTGCACGTCCACAGAGACACAGATCCTTGATGAGAGAGTGAGGTTGCATCAGTTAGAATGACCGTTTCCTAACAATAAATTGTACCCGTGATGGATCTGAGTTTATGAATGATTGTTATTGAATGATTCAATGGATTTAGCAATGGTTGAAAACAAAATCAATACCTTGAATTATTATTATTAATTTTAATTTATGTTTCCCCAGAGAAGACTTTGACAATTACAATTTCTGTAACACATTTCCATAATTTTGACTTATACCTCTTAAAATTTACATACCACGTTGTTTCATAATAAATCTTTCAACCACGTCCCTCACGTTTGAACCTGGATTCCAAGTGGACCCAGAAGATGAAATGTGAGGGCAGAGAATCTCTCTACATTCAGTAACATCTAAGGCAACAAATCTAATATCACCCGAGGGCACCGTTGATTTCCAAGTATACTTCCTGCTTCCTCTTTGCTCAATGATTCTAACAAAGATAAAAATGACCTAAACCATCTGGTCTCAATGTTCCTGAAGGCCACCCCTCATTCTGTGCTTATACTCTCAAGATTTTATAGAGGATAACACAGAGGCCATCAGAACAGCCCGTCCACGTGGCCACGGTGAAGTCCGCTACCGTCAGTCTTTCTCTCTCCTATCATAAAGGTCAGGCCCTCTTGCTGTGACCATCACTGGTAACCTGCAAAGAAATGGGACTTAAATGTCACCACTTCTTTTCACCATCACCCATTGGTCATCTCTAATGGATATTCCCTTCAGCATTATCATATGATCTACTCTCCAGGAATAATTTCCTCCACTTTTTGCCACAAAGGAAATAAAACTATTTTTTAGTCCTGGTGACCTAACACATTTTTCCTAGGGTTAGATAGACCCTAACAACACATCCGCAACCACTGAAACATAAAGACACCTATTATATATCCTTCTATGTTAACATGAATATGGGTGGATCTCCTCTAATCCACCAGCTCAAGAAGGGCAGGTCACGTGCTGCGGAACCTGTACAAATGCAGGCCCTTCTTCCACCTGGTGAATAATGGGCCCACCTGGTTCTAGGTTTTAGATTCCACCCCTTCCGCTCCCCTATCCCACAGCGTATCAGCTCAATTATCAGGTCCTGACAACAGGGTCCAGACTTGTGCTGTGATTCTTGCCCATATTACTTTGGTTGGCTCTCCGGTTACTGACATTCCAGCAGGCAGATACCTTAGTATTTAATTTACTCTGCAAATATTTTTGCAAAAGCGGGAAGAAGTATAGTAGTCTGTTCATGACATAGTATGGAGTAAGTATCTTCTCATAGACAGCAGGCTCGACATCAGTCAGTGCACAGGTGAGCTCACTGGGCTGAGGGAGAGCTGACCTGCCCCAGACCCACAGGTGTGACCTCTCAGGGCGGGAGTGGAGCCAGTGCTGCATGTACAGGGTGTCAGTCAGAGACGGGGACTCACATTGGTCTTTCTGGATCCCAGGAGAGATAACATCACTGATGACACTGATGTCAACATTCCACACCCCTGGCAAACCCACTATAAATGTCAGACATGCCGTTACCATCGTGATCCCCAACTTACATCCTTGCAGACTGAAATGCAGATGGTGAGGCCGCATCCTCAGTGCCCACAGTGAGATGGGATAGAGCTGTGCTCTGCTCTCCAGCACCACTTACTGATGTGACCTCAGGCA
>NC_041224.1:182655905-182659701 GCF_002837175.3 Physeter macrocephalus | reverse complement strand
GTGAACACATGGGGAAGCTGCATCTGAGCCCCTGAGTCACCGTGGTTCTCTCTGTCCACAGGTGTCCTGTCCGAGGTGCAGCTGCAGGAGTCGGGACCCAGCCTGGTGAAGCCCTCACAGACCCTCTCCCTCACCTGCACTGTCTCTGGATTCTCATTAACCAGCAATGCTGTAGCCTGGGTCCCACAGCCTCCAGGAAAGGGGCTGGAGTGGGTTGGTGAGATGGGTTATAGTGGAAGCGCATATTATAACCCAACTCTTAAGTCCCGGCTCAGCATCACCAGGGACACGTCCAAGAGCCAAGTCTACTTATCACTGAGCAGCCTGACAACTGAAGACACAGCCGTGTATTACTGTGTGAGAGACACAGTAAGGGGAAGTCAGTGTTGGCTCAGACACGAACCTCCATGAACGGCGGTCCGTAACCACCAGGGGGCGCACAGGACCCAACAAGTACAGGGCTGAGGCCTGGGGCAGGTGCAGATGGGGGATGGGAGGGAATTCTTGTTAGAACCTGTGCTTTCCTCCTTCTGCCCAGGAGCTCCACCACGGACCCTGTTCTTTATCTAATGTTTCATTGTGGTGGATTATGTTGTGTCTAGAAAGTTTTGTGTGCATGTACATATTTGCTTAATTTTTATTTTTATTATAGTTGTGTATATATATATTCATATGAACACACACATATAATACTCAAGAATCAAGGTTATTTTTCATTTCTTTATTTTTTTCTCAAAGGAGCTCAAAACCACCCTGCGGCTCACCATGATGTTCAGTTTGAGGCTGAAGTTCGTGAAACTTGTAAATATCCTGAGAATGCTCATGAAATTTTAAAACAGTATTAATTGTTGTTTTGCTTGTGTACATGTGGAAGGAAGAGACACACCCTCCCGCTTTCAGGCAACCTGCACAAACAGTTTGAATTCTGCAGCAGGCAGTGTTATAGACTCTAATGCCAGAGCGCTCCGACACTGCACGTGCCGTGATCCTCATTATTCACAGATTCCATATCTGCAACTTCACCTGCTTCTAGCTTTTATGAGCACCCCAAGGTAAATACTGTCATTTCGTGGTCATACACGGACATTAGCAATGTGGCCGCTGGTTTGAATCACCCAACACAAGGCATCAGTTATATGGCCATGGGTGGTGAAAAGGATACTCATGTTTCCAATATAAAGCTCATCCAAAACCTGAAGACAAAACTAGCTGCTGTATATGGCATGCAGCCTTGGAAACTTGGCTTAATTCCAAATGCAACGTGGCAAATGGGGGTTTATGGCCAAGAAGAGGGTGGAGTGCAGTGGACTAGAAATTATTAACAGAAGAAATACAGGCTAAGGGGATTCTGGTTCCATAGACTCAAAAGGATTCTTGCTAAAGGGAGACCAGGGTGATCAGATACCGTGTGGGTGACAGGAGGTTTGATGGCTTTGATCAAATACTGAGGGTGATCAGAATTCAAGGGTGGGACATTCTCATTATTCTCACTGAGCAGGGCTCTTGACACAACCTGGCCACGCAAATATAAACACAGAAGCCCACAGGTCAGGACTAGTTGAGAACAGCATTACAAGGACACTGTTGGCTAAGGGGTGGTCAAAGGTTTTTGTCGCACTTAACAAGAGTAATAATGAACATACAAGTAAACATGGGATGCACACAGACACACAGAGAAAGACCATCTGAGGATTCAGTGAGAAGCGGTCCATCTGCAAGCAAAGGAGAAAGGCCTGAGGAGGACCCAAACCTGCTGACACCGTGACCTTAGACTTCTAGCCTTCAGGCCTGAGAGGAATACGTTTCTGTTGGGTAATCCACCCAGTCTGTAATCCTGTAATGGCCACACTAGCCAACTAATACACCTATAACATAGACGCAGATAGATAGATATGGAAATGTAAGTATCATATGGGAAAAGGAACATCACCCATGCTTCAGAGGTGACATGAAGCTGTGTCCACCCTGGATCTCAGCCAGCACCCTCCTCCAGAGCCCTAGAGAAGGACCAGCCACGACCATCTTTATATGGAAACATGCCTCCCACCTGCACATCACACCCAGGCTCAAGGGGAAAACACAGCACCTGTGCTACTCAGAGACCGGGCTCTCATCTTGCCTGACCTCACTCTCTGAAAGTCAAAGCATTAATCAAAATGACCATGAAATCTCCTGGTCATTCCTCCTCTTGCTGGCATCCCGCAGCTGTGAGCACCTCCTGGGTCTGAGGAAGGTGGAGTTATGGGGTGACATCTGCGAAGTGGGTGTCATTGTTACTCCTTCCCCAGGTGTCCTGTCCCAGGTGCGGGTGCGGGTGTCAGGCCCAGGACTATTGAAGACCCTCCCCCTCACCCGCGCAGTCTCTGGATTCTCCATCACAAACCGTGCTGACTGCTGGGACTGGATACCTCAGCCCCCGGGGAGAGGGCTGGGGTGACTGGGGTGCTTTGCGTCTGGGAATAGCACAGCATACAAGCTGTCCTCCAGAAATGACTCTCCACCTCCAGAGACACCTCACAAATTCAGTTTTCCCTGCAGCTCAGCTCCCTGATGACCTAGGACGCAGCCCTGTGTGACTGTCCCAGGAGGCGCAGTGAGAAGTCAGGGTGAGTCCAGACACGACCCTCCGTGCAGGGGCCGCTCCAACCACCAGGGGTCGCACAGGGTCATCAGGAAACAAGAGGACCAATTTCAGGGCAGGTGCAGAAGATGTCATGGTGGGTTTTTCTCTCAGAAGCTGTGGTTTCTCCACTGGATCATTGCCGCCCCTGCACGCTCCATCTTTAATGATTCCAGGGAGAGACTTTCCTGGTGGTCCACTGGGAGGTAAGACTCTGAGCTCCCAATGCAGTGGACCTGGTTCAACCCCTGGTCAGGGAAAGAAATCCCGCATGCATGTCACAACTAAGAGTTCGCATGCCGCAACTAAGAAACAATGATTCCAGGGAACTTTCTTGTCCCTAAACTTGAGACTTTTTTCATACAGTCAGGCTTGTCTGTCTTTCCCCATCTACCTTTGGACGAGCCGCACAGAAATATTTCTTCGTGAGACCTTTATTTGAAGATTAGGTCACTACTTTCTGTTAGTAGTTGTCCACTTTTTAATCGTTTAATGACATAAATAATTTTTACTGTTGAGTTTTAAATCTGCTTTCCACCATCAGATGAATTGCCAATTCTTCTTATCCTGAGAATCTCTCCAGTCTTGTTTGATGCAATGTCTTTCACTTGAATACTATGAGTCATGTTTATATACCAGAAATTGATGTCCATATAGCACTGCAGTCATTTTATGTATCCTTAATGAAGAATCTTGCTAAAACCTTTTATCTTTTCTTTATGGTAGTATCTTCAGATCACTGGCACAGTGTTCATTATTTTCATTTTTTGTTGCTGTTGTTGAGCTGTGAATTTGAAGTATATTCATGATACAAGTCCTTTTTAAATATATTATTAGAAAGCACATTCTCCAAGTCTGTGCTTTAATTCCGTTATCAGTGAAGTTATTGTTTCAGTTGCTGTTGTTGTTTTCAGGATAGAATTTTTAATGGATACAGGAAAATTACAAATTTATTTTATGAATGATGTTTGGGATATTATACCTAAAAATTCATCATGAACCTCAAGGGCACCCATAATATCTGCCACGTCCCTACGCCAGGCCACATTCAGGGATGGAGGGTTACGTCCACCTTCTTGAAGGGAGGATGACCCTGAGGAGTTACCTGAAGTTATTCCTTAAGGGAGATTTCTCCTACCTTCCCCATTAGATATACTTATTCAATCTCTTTATATA
>NC_041224.1:182652587-182653490 GCF_002837175.3 Physeter macrocephalus | reverse complement strand
TATAAATTCTAGAAAATGAAAAGTAACCTGAAGTAACAAGGGAAGATCAACGGTTATGTGGGAACAAGATGGAAGATAAGAAGGAACAGGAAGGAGGAAACCCAGAAACTACTGAAAATAATGACAGGAATTGACTTGTTCTCTCCTGACAATGCTGATGCCTACGTCAGTATTTATCAGAGTGTTGATTCTGAGTATGTGCGCTTTATTATATGTCAAGAACCTCGTTAAAGTAATTACAAATAAAGAAATGCATGACTTGGGAGGGAAGGAGTGAAGGAAATACTGAAACATGAGAGACTCTTGAAAATACTTCTCATGAACCCTGACCTTCTCCATATATTTTAGGTAAACACTAGAAGACAGCAAAGTCATCATGACCTCATTACACGAGGGGGATCTGCAACCTCACCCGGCAAGTCCAACTCTGTCCTGTAATAGGCTCAGGGGAGCAGCCTCGCACCGGGGAACAGGTGCAGATGCTGGATATAACGGTCACCCCATGTTTCTCCTTGCACACTCCACAAACCCTCCATTCCTCTGGCTGTAGCTTACAACTGTAATATGAGGGTAACAATGACAGCTACATCACAGGATGTGTGTGCATGTGTACAATGACGTATGGGTCCTAAGTGTTTACTCTGGAAGAATCACATAATGAAAGTTAAATTTCCCAAATGCTATCAACACCACAAAATCCAAGACTCTCACACCTGCTCTGAGACCTTGCCCTTTCTGAGGACATTCAATAACAAACCCTCTTATATACGAGAAGGTCATGCAAATAGGGTCCTTCCTCTGCTGATATAAAGCAGCCCCAGCCCTGACCCTTAGTTATAGTGGTGGTTACACAAACTATGCAGACTCTGTGAAGGGCCGATTCACCATCTCCAGAGACAACTC
>NC_041224.1:182647578-182650677 GCF_002837175.3 Physeter macrocephalus | reverse complement strand
AAGCTGTCACAATTCCAAGAACTGGCCTCAAAGACATGGGAACAAACGGACCCTGGAACTGAAGATTAACTCTACCTAAAACAGTCAAGATGAGGCTGATCAGACCACCACAGGACCAATTTCAAGAAGACTGTCAGAGTTGACTCTGCTGTTTCTGCCTGTAGCCCCTCCTTCCGTCTATAAAAGCCCTTTCCCACAGATTCTCAGTGGGGGGTGGCCTTTGGAGAGAAGTCTGTCCTCCACTCCCCCACCCCCGGTTGCAGGCCGCCAAAATAAAGCAAACTTTCCTTTCTACTAACATTGCCTCTTTATTGGCTTTTCAGCACCAAGCAGCCGGACCCAGCTTTCCATTACAGAGGGACACTCTTATCATCAGGGATGGGGAATTCAGGCCTGGAAGTCTCTATGAACAACACTTGTTCCTTCTTTAGTGACTATGCCAGCCCACACTCTGCTTAGGTTCTTCACTAATTGAGCACCAAAAGCATACATTTCCTCCTTCTACCAATTCCTCACAAATATTGGATCTTTGTCTAACAATATAAAAGCTGCCTGCTTTGGTCACTTCTGGGTCCATTTCCATGGCACGTCCAGGCCTATGCTTAAAATCTTTCTCTTTTCTCCTGCTAATCTGTCTCTGTTTTATCATCAGTCCAGCCTCAGGAGCTCAAGAGGGGCAGAGGAGGAGATTTCCCTCCTGACACATCCAAGTCGTCTTCTCTTCAGCCTCACTCTGTACAACGTCTCAGGAACGTCAGTCCCCACGGGCCACTTTCACACTCCTGACATCACCTTGCCAGCTGTGTTCTTCTGGCATCTCTACTTTGCATTTCAAGCTCACCCTTCGATATTTCTTCCAAATCGGTGTGACGTTTCAAGGTCCATTGTGTGGATGTGCACAGTTTATTAGTCATTCCGTATGACAGGACATCTTGGTCCTTTCCACATTTCGGCAAATATGAATAAGGCTAAGTAAGCGTCGTGTCCAGGGTTTTCTCTGGACTAAAGTCTTATTGTCCATCCGATACATACAAAGGAGCTCTATTGCTGAAACATAGATAAGAGTATGTTTATTTCACAAGCAGCCCCCAGAATGTCTCCCCAGGAGAATCCGGTTCTGCATCCACACCCGCGGTGAATGGCCCCCCTGCTGCTCCAAGCCTCCCAGTGTTTAAGGTTCTCAGAGTCCTGATTTCACCCACTCTGGTAAGGTTTCAGGGATACGTCCTTGTTCTGACTGGCATTCCCCTTTGACATATGCTCTCCCGCAGCCTTATTTGCAAACTGTTTTTCTTTTGGTCAGGTGTCTGTTAAGGGTTTTAGCCCATTTTCTAATACTTTTGTTTCTTTCTTATTGTTGAGTTTAAGACTTCTTGGTACATATTAGATAACAATCAGATATACTAGATATGTCTTTGGCAAATATTTTCTGCCAATCTCTAGCTTGCCTTTAGGTAAATTTTAAATGTATTTTTTATGCTTCTCAATTGTTAGTTGTTGTGTTTCTATTACAATGAAAAGGGAAGTTAAACTGACTTCCTAAGCCATGGGAACTTTCTGTGGGAACATGTCACAGTACACTCAAAGGCCTCTTTCCGATACTACAAGGATGGAATGGGTAAACAGAGGGGGGACGTCTTCAGAGAAGCTCTTCTGGAAAAATAGAAGTGTACCAACATACCCTCCTTCCTGGCTTGCTGGTGAGAACCGGGCTGCACGTCCACAGAGACACAGATCCTTGATGAGAGAGTGAGGTTGCATCAGTTAGAATGACCGTTTCCTAACAATAAATTGTACCCGTGATGGATCTGAGTTTATGAATGATTGTTATTGAATGATTCAATGGATTTAGCAATGGTTGAAAACAAAATCAATACCTTGAATTATTATTATTAATTTTAATTTATGTTTCCCCAGAGAAGACTTTGACAATTACAATTTCTGTAACACATTTCCATAATTTTGACTTATACCTCTTAAAATTTACATACCACGTTGTTTCGTAATAAATCTTTCATCCACGTCCCTCACGTTTGACACTGGATTCCAAGTGGACGCAGAAGATGAAATGTGAGGGCAGAGAATCTCTCTACATTCAGTAACATCTAAGGCGACAAATCTAATATCACCCGAGGGCACCGTTGATTTCCAAGTATACTTCCTGCTTCCTCTTTGCTCAATGATTCCAACAAAGATAAAAATGACCTAAACCATCTGGTCTCAATGCTCCAGAAGGCCACCCCTCATTCTGCCCTTTTACTCTCAAGATTTTATACGGGAAAACACAGAGGTCATCAGAGAAGCCCGTCCACGTGGTCACCGTGAAGTCCGCCACCATCAGCTCTTCGCCCTCCCATCACAACGGTCAGGCCCTCTTCTGTGACCATCACTGGTAACCTGCAAAGCAATGGGACTTAAATCTCACCACTTCTTTTCACCATCACCCATTGGTCATCTCTAATGGATATTCCCTCCAGCATTATCATATGATCTAGTCTCCAGGCATAATTTCCTCCAATTTTCTCCATAAAGGAAATATAACTATTTTTTAGTCCTGGTGACCTAAGACATTTTTCCTAGGGTTAAATAGACCCTAACAACAAATCCGCAACCACTGAAACATAAAGACACTTGTTATGTATCCTTCTATGTTAACGTGAATATGGATGGATCTCCTCTAATCCACCAGCTCAAGAAGGGCAGGTCACGTGCTGGGAAACCTGTACAAATGCAGGCCCTTCTTCCACATGGTGAATAATGGGCCCACCTGGTTCTAGGTTTTAGATTCCATCTCTTCCGCTCCCCTATCCCACAGCGTATCAGCTCAATTTTCAGGTCCTGACAACAGGGTCCCGACTTGTCCTGTGATTCTTGCCCATATTATTTGGTTGGCTCTCCGGTTACTGACATTCCAGCAGGCAGATACTTTAGTATTTAATTTACTCTGCAAATATTTTTGCAAAAGCAGGAAGAAGTATAGTAGTCTGTTCATGACATAGTATGGAGTAAATATCTTCTCATAGACAGCAGGCTCAACATTAGTCAATGTACAGGTGAGATCACTGGGCTGAGGAGAGCTGACCTGCCCCAGACCCACAG
>NC_041224.1:182646754-182647424 GCF_002837175.3 Physeter macrocephalus | reverse complement strand
TTCTGGATCCCAGGAGAGATCACGTCACTGATGACACTGATGTCAACATTCCACACCCCTGGCAAACCCACTATAAATGTCAGACATGCCGTTACCATCGTGATCCCCAACTTACATCCTTGCAGACTGAAATGCAGATGGTGAAGCCACATCCTCAGTGCCCACAGTGAGATGGGATGGAGCTGTGCTCTGCTCTCCAGCACCACTTACTGATGTGACCTCAGGCAGAGTCCCAGGGCTCAGTGACCTAGGGACTCAGGATACCTGCTCTCAGGTGGACTTTTCAAGGGAAACTGCTTCCTGAGGTGGGGGCTTTCCTCTGACCATGACACCCTCACGCTCTGCAGGCCATTCACTGTGAAGGTATACTTCCACGATTCATGCATGTTCTCTCAACCAGTGCAGTGGGGACTGTGTTCCCTGAGCTCCAGTGTCACTGGCTGTGACAGAGTTAGAAATGAACACTTCTAGAAGGAGTGAGTCTGTGCACTATCACCAGGTCACCTGCCCATCATATTGGAGTCCTGAGGAGCTTCCAGGAGCTGTCGGTTCTCAGTCCTTGGGAGCCTTGGGGATTCCTCAAGGTCCACCCGCAATGAAGGAGCCCTGAAGCTCACGGTGTTCCTGCAGACACTCCGTGGTGCACAGGAAAAAGGCACGTCAGGCTACT
>NC_041224.1:182641068-182641655 GCF_002837175.3 Physeter macrocephalus | reverse complement strand
CACTACCCCACATATACACACACGTCTGCAACTATCTCTGTATCTCACCTTCTGACCTGTGTTAAGGTAAATGTGAGATCATTCTTACATCTCCGATCCTAGTGCAACATCACATGAGTACATCCAGGCTTACGTCCTTGCTTGTCTGTTACTTTCCATCTAACAGTGAGACGCCTGGCTCCACCGATGCCATCCAGCAACTAATTGTTCAATTCCACATGCACAGGAGTAACAGAATTCCTAGCCTGACTCCTGATGGAAATAGCGGTATCCACCAGGCTCTAGTGCTTCTGTGCAGTGACTTAGAACTTAACCTTCAGACTCTACTCATTTCAAAAGTCACTTATGTCACAACCTATTTTCCCACCTTCTTCAGCCATGTTAGTTCATAGATTCACTATGATATTAGGTATCATCTATACAGTCTGCATCATTCCATCCTTGAGGCTCTGACTTGTAAATGACATTTATATTTATATTCAATAAGCTTCACTCTTTCTGCCATTACTTTTCATATTTTGACACAATCATAGTGCAATGTTTCCACCTCTGAAATATCATAGAGAAGAATTTCACTATCTTAATTA
>NC_041224.1:182639173-182640568 GCF_002837175.3 Physeter macrocephalus | reverse complement strand
TCCCCCAGGCATCGGACGGGGACCCCAGTTGGGGGCTGAGTTCTCTGAGGCCACAGTCAGCACCCTCCTCACGGGGAGCCCCAGATACAGGGACCTCCCGTCACTACTTTCTGCTTTTTATAAAATGGTCCCTCCTATATGCAAATATCCCCTTAGACCACAAGGTAAAAACAAAGGACCAGTTCATTTAAATTCGAGTTTACGTCCAAGAGCCAAGTCTACTTATCACTGAGCAGCCTGACAACTGAAGACACAGCCGTGTATTACTGTGTGAGAGACACAGTGAGGGGAAGTCATTGTGAGCCCAGACAGGAACCTCCCTGCACGGAGGCCCGTTACCACCAGGGGGCGCGCAGGACCCAACAAGTACAGGGCTGAGGCCTGGGGCAGGTCCAGATGGGGGCTGGGACGGAATTCTTGTTAGAACCTGTGCTTTCCTCTTCCTGCCCAGGAGCTCCACCAGGGACCCTGTACTGTAACTAATGTTTCATTGTTGTGGATTATGTTGTGTCTAGAATATTTTGTGTGCATGTACATATTTGCTTAATTTTTATTTTTATTATGGTTGTGTATATATGTATGCATATGCACACACACATATAATACTCAAGAATTATTTTCACATTTCTGGGATTCTTGGCGACTGTTTAAAGTAGTCCCAGGCATAGGGCTGAAGAACAGTCTAGTGTCCCTACGCACAAATGGCTGTGAGTGGACTTAGCGAAACTACACCTGAGAGATCAGCTTCATTCAGGCATGAGTTATATGGCCATGGGTGGTGAAAAGGATCCTCATGTTTCCAATATAAAGCTCATCCAAAACCTGAAGGCAAAACTCGCTGCTGCATATGGGATGCAGCCTTGGAAACTTGGCTTAATTCCAAATGCAGCGTGGCAAGTGGGAGCTTATGGCCAAGAAGAGGGTGGAGTGCAGTGGACAGGAAATTATTAAGATAAGAAATACAAGCTAAGGGGATTCTGGTTCCATAGACTCAAAAGGATTCTTGCTAAAGGGAGACGAGGGTGATCAGATCCCGTGTGGGTGACAGGAGGTTTGATGGCTTTGATCAAATACTGAGGGTGATCAGAGTTCAAGAGTGGGACATTCTCATTATTCTCACTGAGCAGGGCTCTTGACACAACCTGGCCACGCAAATATAAACACAGAAGCCGACAGGTCAAGACTAGTTGAGAAGAGAATTACAGGGACACTGTTGGCTAAGGGGTTGTCAAAGGTCTTTGTCACACTTAACAAGAGTAATAATGAACATACTAGTAAACCAGGGATGCTCACAGACACACAGAGAAAAGACCATCTGAGGATACATTGAGAAGAGGTCCATCTGCAAGCAAAGGAGAAAGGCCTGAGGAGGACCCAAACCTGCTGACACCGTGA
>NC_041224.1:182631818-182634146 GCF_002837175.3 Physeter macrocephalus | reverse complement strand
CTGAGCATGCACGTGAGATTTTTAAACAGTATTAATTGTTGTTTTGCTTGTGTACATGTGGAAGGAAGAGACACACCCTCCCGCTTTCAGGCAACCTGCACAAACAGTTTGAATTCTGCAGCAGGCAGTGTTATAGACTCTAATGCCAGAGCGCTCCGACACTGCACGTGCCGTGATCCTCATTATTCACAGATTCCATATCTGCAACTTCACCTGCTTCTAGCTTTTATGAGCACCCCAAGGTAAATACTGTCATTTCGTGGTCATACACGGACATTAGCAATGTGGCCGCTGTTTCAATCATACGACGCACATGCACACACACAGACACACAAATACACACACAAACACATACACACACTCCCAGCTGAGGTTTTTCAAGCTGAGGCTCTCTTTTCTTGTTTCAACTCCCGTCATGTAACTGAACACTTTCTGTGGTCACATTAGCGCCATGCTTTTCACATTTCTGGGATTCTTGGCGACTGTTTAAAGTAGTCCCAGGCATAGGGCGGAAGAAGAGTCTAGTGTCCCTATGCGCAAATGGCTGTGAGTGGACTTAGGGAAACTACGCATGAGAGATCAGCTTCATTCAGGCATGAGTTATATGGCCATGGGTGGTGAAAAGGATCCTCATGTTTCCAATATAAAGCTCATCCAAAACCTGAAGGCAAAACGATACAAGTCCTTTATAAATATATTATTAGAAAGCACATTCTCCAAGTCTGTGCTTTAATTCCGTTATCAGTGAAGTTATTGTTTCAGTTGCTGTTGTTGTTTTCAGGATAGAATTTTTAATGGATACAGGAAAATTACAAATTTATTTTATGAATGATGTTTGGGATATTATACCTAAAAATTCATCATGAACCTCAAGGACACTCATAATTTCTGCCACGTCCCCACGCCAGGCCACATTCAGGGATGGAGGGTTACGTCCACCTTCTTGAAGGGAGGATGACCCTGAGGAGTTACCTGAAGTTATTCCTTAAGGGAGATGTCTCCTACCTTCCCCTTTAGGCATATTTATTATTCTCACTGAGCAGGGCTCTTGACACAACCTGGCCACGCAAATATAAACACAGAAGCCGACAGGTCAAGACTAGTTGAGAAGAGAATTACAGGGACACTGTTGGCTAAGGGGTTGTCAAAGGTCTTTGTCACACTTAACAAGAGTAATAATGAACATACTAGTAAACCAGGGATGCTCACAGACACACAGAGAAAAGACCATCTGAGGATACAGTGAGAAGAGGTCCATCTGCAAGCAAAGGAGAAAGGCCTGAGGAGGACCCAAACCTGCTGACACCGTGATCTTAGACTTCTAGCCTCCAGGCCTGAGAGGAATACGTATCTGTTGTTTAATCCACCCAGTCTGTAATCCTGTAATGGCCACACTAGCTAACTAACACACCTATAACATAGACGCAGATAGACAGATATGGAAATGTAAGTATCATATGGGAAAAGGAACATCACCCTTGCTTCAGAGGTGACATGAAGCTGTGTCCACCCTGGATCTCAGCCAGCACCCTCCTCCAGAGCCCTAGAGAAGGACCAGCCACGACCATCTTTATATGGAAACATGCCTCCCACCTGCACATCACACCCAGGCTCAAGGGGAAAACACAGCACCTGTGCTACTCAGAGACCGGGCTCTCATCTTGCCTGACCTCACTCTCTGAAAGTCAAAGCATTAATCAAAATGACCATGAAATCTCCTGGTCATTCCTCCTCTTGCTGGCATCCCGCAGCTGTGAGCACCTCCTGGGTCTGAGGAAGGTGGAGTTATGGGGTGACATCTGCGAAGTGGGTGTCATTGTTACTCCTTCCCCAGGTGTCCTGTCCCAGGTGCGGGTGCGGGTGTCAGGCCCAGGACTATTGAAGACCCTCCCCCTCACCCGCGCAGTCTCTGGATTCTCCATCACAAACCGTGCTGACTGCTGGGACTGGATACCTCAGCCCCCGGGGAGAGGGCTGGGGTGACTGGGGTGCTTTGCGTCTGGGAATAGCACAGCATACAAGCTGTCCTCCAGAAATGACTCTCCACCTCCAGAGACACCTCACAAATTCAGTTTTCCCTGCAGCTCAGCTCCCTGATGACCTAGGACGCAGCCCTGTGTGACTGTCCCAGGAGGCGCAGTGAGAAGTCAGGGTGAGTCCAGACACGACCCTCCGTGCAGGGGCCGCTCCAACCACCAGGGGTCGCACAGGGTCATCAGGAAACAAGAGGACCAAATTCAGGGCAGGTGCAGAAGATGTCATGGAGGGTTTTTCTCTCAGAAGCTGTGGTTTCTCCACGGGATCATTGCCGCCCCTGCACGCTCCATC
>NC_041224.1:182629498-182631296 GCF_002837175.3 Physeter macrocephalus | reverse complement strand
TTTGGGATATTATACCTAAAAATTCATCATGAACCTCAAGGACACTCATAATTTCTGCCACGTCCCCACGCCAGGCCACATTCAGGGATGGAGGGTTACGTCCACCTTCCTGAAGGGAGGATGACCCTGAGGAGTTACCTGAAGTTATTCCTTAAGGGAGATGTCTCCTACCTTCCCCTTTAGGCATATTTATTCAATCTCTTTATATAAGTATGAATCAAGATATTTGTTTCAGACCTTGTGTTAGGTTATATACTAAGGCATTTTCTTTGCTTCTGTAATTGTTGCAGCTTGTCACCCATGAGGAGCTATTTCAGATTGTCTCCTGCATTCTCTTTACGGGCCCCCATCCATTTGTGTGAATTCTTCCTTACTTTCTGGTGCTACTAGAATCTGCAGGATAATCATGTGTATTCTCTTCTCCGGCCCTAGAATTAGCCATGCCTCAGATGAGTGGTGGATCTTTTTGTGGAAAATAGTGTTAGGAACCAGAAGAGTGGGTATTAGCATACCAATGCTGGTGTCCTGTCTACTGGGGGCATTGCCTCTAGACCCTATAAGCTAACAGACCTTGGAAAGATATCTGTGTGCACTACCCCACGTATACGGACCAAATTCAGGGCAGGTGCAGAAGATGTCATGGAGGGTTTTTCTCTCAGAAGCTGTGGTTTCTCCACTGGATCATTGCCGCCCCTGCACGCTCCATCTTTAATGATTCCAGGGAGAGACTTTCCTAGTGGTCCACTGGGTGGTAAGACTCTGAGCTGCCAATGCAGGGGGCCTGGTTCAATCCCTGGTCAGGGAAATAAATCCCGCATGCATGTCACAACTAAGAGTTCGCATGCCGCAACTAAGAAACAATGATTCCAGGGAACTTTCTTGTCCCTAAACTTGAGACTTTTTTCATACAGTCAGGCTTGTCTGTCTTTCCCCATCTACCTTTGGACGAGCCGCACAGAAATATTTCTTCGTGAGACCTTTATTTGAAGATTAGGTCACTACTTTCTGTTAGTAGTTGTCCACTTTTTAATCGTTTAATGACATAAATAATTTTTACTGTTGAGTTTTAAATCTGCTTTCCACCATCAGATGAATTGCCAATTCTTCTTATCCTGAGAATCTCTCCAGTCTTGTTTGATGCAATGCCTTTCACTTGAATAGTATGAGTCATGTTTATATACCAGAAATTGATGTCCATATAGCACTGCAGTCATTTTATGTATCCTTAATGAAGAATCTTGCTAAAACCTTTTATCTCTTCTTTGTGGAAGTATCTTCAGATCACTGGCACAGTGTTCATTATTTTCATTTTTTGTTGCTGTTGTTGAGCTGTGAATTTGCTGTCTATTCATGATACAAGTCCTTTATAAATACACTATTAGAAAGCACATTCTCCAAGTCTGTGCTTTAATTCCGTTATCAGTGAAGTTATTGTTTCAGTTGCTGTTGTTGTTTTCAGGATAGAATTTTTAATGGATACAGGAAAATTACAAATTTATTTTATGAATGATGTTTGGGATATTATACCTAAAAATTCATCATGAACCTCAAGGGCACCCATAATATCTGCCACGTCCCTACGCCAGGCCACATTCAGGGATGGAGGGTTACGTCCACCTTCCTGAAGGGAGGATGACCCTGATGAGTTACCTGAAGTTATTCCTTAAGGGAGATTTCTCCTACCTTCCCCATTAGATATACTTATTCAATCTCTTTATATATGTATGAATCAAGATATTTGTTTCAGACCTTGTGCTAAGGTGATATTCTAAGGCATTTTCTTTGCTTCTGTAATTGT